>NW_026891000.1:0-52758 GCF_015708825.2 Lethenteron reissneri
TGAACGGGAATTGATAGCTTGAAACCGTTTAGCGCGGAGCCCTTGAAAGTGCGAGGCTCGTAGCTGCTACTCGTGCAGCTGCTTGTGCTGCTAGAGAGGGGAGGTGCGAACAAGAATAGAAACAACCCGTCACCTTACCGCGCTCGTTCCTGTGCAGCGACATCCGTCTCCTTTGCCGAACCTAAACGAAAACAATTGAACCGGCATCTCGTCGGTTAAAAATCGCCGGCGTCACGCAGAGTGGACGCGACGGCGAGTTACACGGACAACGATCAAGCGCATTAAAAACATCACAACCTTGTTGTCCATCACTGTGGCTAAGAGATGTTAACTACCTCGCCTGGTACGCAGGAGGTCGTGGGTTCGATCCAGACCCTGACGCCTGCTGCTGTATATTTGGAGTTTACGTCTCTCTCTCATCATCATCACGGTGGATAGGAGATGTTAACTACCTCGCCTGGTACGCAGGAGGTCGTGGGTTCGATCCTGACCTTGACGCCTGCTGTATATTTGGAGTTTACGTGTCTCTCCCTCTCATCATCATCACGGTGGCTAGGAGATGTTAACTACCTCGCCTGGTACGCAGGAGATCGTAGGTTCTATCCAGACCCTGACGCCTGCTGCTGTATATTTGGAGTTTGCGTCTCTCTCTCATCATCATCACGGTGGCTAGGAGATGTTAACTACCTCGCCTGGTACGCAGGAGGTCGTGGGTTCTATCCTGACCCTGACGCCTGCTGCTGTATATTTGGAGTTTGTGTCTCTCTCTCTCATCATCATCACGGTGGCTAGGAGATGTTAACTACCTCGCTTGGTACGCAGGACGTCGTGGGTTCGATCCAGACCCTGACGCCTGCTGCTGTATATTTGGAGTTTGCGTGTCTCTCATCATCATCATCACGGTGGCTATGAGATGTTAACTACCTCGCCTGGTACGCAGGAGGTCGTGGGTTCGATCCTGACCCTGACGACTGCTGCTGTATATTTTGAGTTTGTGTGTCCCTCTCATCATCATCACGGTGGCTATGAGATGTTAACTACCTCGCCTGGTACGCAGGAGGGTGTGGGTTCGATCCTGACCTTGACGCCTGCTGCTGTATATTTGGAGTTTGCGTCTCTCTCATCATCATCATCACGGTGGCTAGGAGATGTTAACTACCTCGCCTGGTACGCAGGAGATCGTGGGTTCGATCCAGACCCTGACACCTGCTGTATATTTGGAGTTTGCGTGTCTCTCTCATCATCATCACGGTGGCTAGGAGATGTTAACTACCTCGCCTGGTACGCAGGAGGTCGTGGGTTCTAACCTGACCCTGACGCCTGCTGCTGTATATTTGGAGTTTGCGTGTCTCTCTCTCTCTCATCATCATCACGGTGGCTAGGAGATGTTAACTACCTCGCCTGGTACGCAGGAGGTCGTGGGTTCTAACCTGACCCTGACGCATATTTGGAGTTTGCGTGTCTTTCTCTCATCATCATCACGGTGGCTAGGAGATGTTGACTACCTCGCCTGGTACGCAGGAGGTCGTCGGTTCGATCCAGACCCTGACGCCTGCTGCTGTATATTTGGAGTCTGCGTGTCTCTCTCTCATCATCATCATCACGGTGTCTATGAGATGTTGACTACCTCGCCTGGTGTACAGGAGGTCGTGGGTTCGATCCCGACCCTGACGACGCCTGCTGCTGCTGTATATTTGGAGTTTGCGTGTCTCTCTCTCATCATCATCATCACGGTGGCTAGGAGATGTTAACTACCTCGCCTGGTATACAGGAGGTCGTGGGTTTGATCCTGACATTGACGCCTGCTGCTGTATATTTGGAGTTTGCGTCTCTCTCTCTCATCATCATCACGGTGGCTAGGAGATGTTAACTACCTCGCCTGGTACGCAGGAGGTCGTGGGTTCTATCCAGACCCTGACACCTGCTGCTCTATATTTGAACTTTGCACATCATTCTCTCTCTCCCCCGATGGCCGTGTGGATTTTTCTCCGGGCCCCGCCTGATGATCCCTCCACATGTGAAATGAAGGTGACCCGTGTTGAACAAGAGTCACTTGGCCAACGTGAATGTCCACACGGCGGCGAGAGCCCACTCCGGTGACGGGAAGAGAGTCGCTTCTGAAGAGAGACGCGGCTACGTCCGTCGCACCTCGCACGGGCCCCTTTGTACGGTAAGCAACGAGAAATCATTCCAGTTGAATTTTGATTTAAAGCTTTCGTGACTGCAGCAGGGATTCATCTTCTTGGTTCTTTCGGTAAAGTCACGTAGAAGGGAAATAATAAAATAATACAAATAAAACATTTTTACGTTTCGATTTAAAGCTTTCGTGACTGCAGGGATTCATCTTCTTGGTTCTTTCGGTAAAGTCACGTAGAAGGGAAGTAATAAAATAATAAAAATAAAACATTATAAAATACAATTCTCACGACGTTTCGGCCACAACGCAAGCAGCCGCCCTCAGGTGGTTTTAACCTGAGGACGGCTGCTTGCGTTGTGGCCAAAACGTCGTGAGAATTGTTTTATTTTAATTTTATTATTTCCCTTCTACGTGACTTTACCGAAAGAACCAAGAAGATATTCCAGTTGAACACGAGTCGAGAAACACTCACCTTGCGTATGTAGTGGTGGTATTGACGTGCGCCGGCAGTGATGGATCACGGGGCGCGGGGTTGGGCACGCGATGTGGGCGTGGCATGGACGCGCGCGCCGGTGGTAAGGCGCGCTCACACAAGCTGGGAAAAGAGGATCGTAGCGAGTGCGCAGTGATTGGTCAGATAAGTGGGTGCTCTCAGCGACGTCCGCAGGAGGGGTATAAAGGGAGACGCGCGAGAGCACTCGTGGTCAGTGTTAACCAGTTGAAGACCGAAGACGGGGTGGAGGAGGTAGTGGCACGAGACCCCTAGTCCCGCCGTCCTTGTGAGGACCGGGGCCCTGTGTGGCTCGGAGCCGAGACTGGGGGACCCGTAGTCCGACGCCCGTGTGGGTCGGGACGGTGGTACCCAGAGCCGAGACGGGCACCCCCGGCTGGGTGTGTCCCGGAAGGCTACGGGGCGTAAGAGCCCGTGTCAGTATAGCTGAGTGGGTGTTTGTCACCCGTGTAGCTGAGTGGGTGTGAGTCACCCGAGTAGCTAAGTGGGTGTCAGTCACCCGTGCAACGAAGTGGGTGTTAGTCACCCGTGTAGCTGAGTGGGTGTGAGTCACCCGAGTAACTAAGTGGGTGTCAGTCACCCGTGAGACGAAGTGGGTGTTAGTCACCCGTGTAGCTGAGTGGGTGTGAGTCACCCGAGTAGCTAAGTGGGTGTTAGTCACCCGTGCAACGAAGTGGGTGTGAGTCACCCGAGTAGCTAAGTGGGTGTTAGTCACCCGTGCAACGAAGTGGGTGTTAGTCATCCGTGTAACTACAAGTTGGTGAAAATAAAGAGTGTGCTACCCGTCAAGACGTCTCCCGCCGAGTTACTACTTTACAACTGGCGTCAGAAGTAAACCTGTCTTCAAGGAGAATGGACACAAGGAAGACTTCTCGTTCCCACGTGCAAGACCGGGGAGACGACGACGTACCGGTGACACCACCCTCGGGAGGAGAGGACGAGGAGTTGCCGCCGATGCAGCGCTTCGCGGGGATGGCCGATGCTCCGCCCGCCTCCGACACCAGCCTGCAGGACGCACACTCCCGCCTGGCGGAGTTGCTGCTCGCCGCCGCTGCGATCTTGGCGGAGATCTCCGTTCCAGCGGCCGGTGGAACGCCTGCGGGGTTGGAAGAGGCGGCGCGGCTGGAGGGTTCCCGCCATAAGGCGTTTCGCGCCAAAAGTTTTGGAGTTGGCGCCATTTTTGAGGGTCCGCCTCCGGTTGGCGGGAAACGCGGACACCACGTGGCCAGAGGTCTCTACACAGCGCAGCCCGCGTCATCAGCGAGCGCCGGAGCTCTCCATTTTGCGCCTGCAGAGGGAGCCGACATTTTCTACAACCACAGCGGCGCGCGGGAAAATCGTTCCAACGACGACGACGACGATCGAGTTCTCCAGCAACGATTGCCCGCGCTGTCGGTGTTCAAGGCGGACGGGGGCGACTGGGGAGCCTTCCAGCGACGGTTCATCGCGCATCAAGAAATGTCGGGGTGGTCCGACACCACTGCCCTGCGCGCGCTGCCAGCGATGCTCGACGACGACGCGCTTGCGGCCTTCACGTCTGCCCTGAGGTCGTCCCGCTCAACGCTCCAGGCCGCGCTGCACCTGTTGGCCAAGGTGTTCGGGCCGCCCTCGACCTGTCGCCACCAGTTCTACGATCGGCGGAAGGTGGTTGGAGAAACAACGCTCGCCTATCGCACGGCGCTGCTCGCCCTGGCGGATTCAGCTTTTCCCCGCATGGACAAGGAGGGGAAGGACGCCATGGTGACGGAGCAGCTGCTGGCCCTGGCTCACGGATTGGGAGTTCCCATTAATACGGCGGACGAGATGGACATCTGCTCCCTGGGGATTGCCACGAGTATCCACGCTTACGAGGTCCTACAGCGGAAGCCGACGGTCGTCTGCGCATCGGTGGAGAACGGGGCACCGGCCGCCACGATCATCGGACCTCAGCCTGCTGTGCCTCGGGAGGAGGCCTTCGCTGGTTCGAGACCGGGGGAGTGGAGAACGGGAGGTCGTTCGCCCACACGCTCCTCCCGCAAGCTGGAGCAACCGAAACCTACGACGTCCCTCGTCGTCTGCTACAACTGCGGCCTTCGGGGCCACGTCGCGTCCGGGTGCCGGGCCCCGCGTCAACGCACCGCGGGACCACGTCCGGACGACGACCAGGGACTCAAGACATCCCAACTGAACCCGGCAAGTCGCGGCACCTCACACGTTCGGTCCACACGCACGGCACGTTCGGGTCGCCGCTTAGCGGTGGGGGGACCGTGTATGGGCGCCGGGGGTTCGGTTCGGTGAGAGGGGTCCGCGTACGGCCCGAAGGCAGTCGAGTGGTCCGAATTGGCCCACAGGATTGTGGCTGCGTCGGCCGGGTCGTCCGTGGTAACGGGGTACATTGACGGGGTTGAGGTCCGGGTGCTCGTGGACACGGGTGCGTCGGCAACTATTATTTCGGACCTTATTTATAATATTCTTCCCGTACAATGTCGACCACTTCTGCCGGTGGACGTACCATTTTACGCGGCAAACGGGGGATCTTTGGGAATCATCGGCCAGATTCGGGCGAATATTTGTATTGGCGACATTAAATTGGCGGGTCCTATTTTTGTATCATCATCGTTGGCCGTTCCTTGTTTACTAGGCACGGACTTTCTGTCTAAAATGCCCATAAAAATTCTCATAGACCAGGCCTGCATTGAGCTTCCGTCGGGTCGGCGGGTTGAGTTTTTGAAGAGTCCAAATAAGATACGCACGGCTTGTGCGACGGTGCAGGCGCTGGCAACCCGGACTGTACGGGTGCCCCCGGGATCGCAAATGTTGGTACCCCTTCGGTTGAGAAAACCCCTTGGGGCGGATGCGGGGGCGCAGGGAGTTCTATTGGGGCCGTCTAACAGGGCTAAAGGGGACCTCGACTTAGCGGTGGCCCAGACCATGGTGAGGGGGAACAGTGAGCCGTTCGTTGTGGTCCTGAATACGGGGTCGCGGCCGGCCGTGATTACGCAGGGAACGGTGCTCGTTCACGCCGCGCCGCTACCCGTCGAGGAACAGCTCGTTGCTCACGCCGATTCACATGTCGATACGCATCCCCAAAGTGAGGAGGGGACGGAGTGGTTGGACTCGTTGTGTGCCGGGTCCAGTACCTTGTCCAGTGTGCAGTTGGGTGCATTGAGGGGCTTGCTGCTCGAGTTCGCTGACGTGTTTAGCAGGCACAAGTACGACATTGGCTGCACAGACCTGTTGCGCCACCACATAGAGACTGGGGACGCGGCCCCTATTCGACAGAATCCCTTCCGGCTCAGTCCAGCCGAGAAGGAGCATGTGCAGTCGGCAGTAAATGACATGTTGGCGGCCGACATCATTGCGCCCTCTTCCAGTCCGTGGGGTGCTCCTATCGTCTTGGTTAAAAAACAGGATGGATCCCTGCGGTTTTGTGTTGATTTCCGCCGCCTAAACAAAATATCAATGGCCGATGCGTATCCGCTCCCCAGGATGGATGAGTCGCTGGATGCCTTGGCAGGAGCACAGTTTTTTTCGACGCTCGATTTGCTTTCGGGATTTTGGCAATTGCCCCTCGATGACGAATCAAAACCTAAAACCGCTTTCCGGACACCGGGAGGCCTATTTGAGTTCAACCGATTGCCCATGGGTTTACATTCCGCTCCTGCCACGTTCCAGAGGCTCATGGAGTTGGTTTTGTCAGGCCTTCAATGGGACACCTGTTTGATTTACCTCGATGATATCATCGTTTTCAGCCGAACTTTTGAGGAGCACCTCCAGCGACTGAGGGCAGTTTCTCAGGATGCGTTCCGCGAAGCTTAAATTTAAACCGGCTAAATGTTTTCTGCTTCGGGAATCGGTCAGGTATTTGGGCCATATCGTTAGCCGTTCGGGGATCTCGACGGACCCTGCTAAGACGCAATGCGTCGGCTCATGGCCAACACCGACCTCTGTTACTGAAGTCCGCAGCTTCATAGGATTTGCCTCCTATTACCGTCGTTTTGTCAAACAGTTTGCCACCATAGCCAGGCCCCTGCACGCCTTGACGGCTAAAGGGGTGCGGTTTCACTGGGGGCCGGAGGAGGAGGCCGCGTTCTGCTCCCTTCGTGACGCCTTGGTGCAGGCTCCCCCCTTGTGTTACCCCGATTTCACGCAACCGTTTGTGCTCGACACGGATGCCAGTAACACGGGTATCGGGGGAGTGCTCTCACAGGTGGTCGGGGGGGTCGAACGGGTGGTCGCCTACGGTAGCAGGGTTCTGTCCCCCGCGGAACAACGCCACTGCGTGACACGGCGTGAATTGCTGGCGATTGTGTTTTTTATACAGCAATTCAGGCCGTATCTGTATGGCCGTCACTTTACGGTTCGCACGGACCATGCGGCTCTCCAATACGCTATGCGGGTGGCGCAGCCATCCGGCCAATTGTCCCGATGGTTGGAGGTCCTTCAGGACTACCAATTCACGACGATTTACCGCAAGGGGTTGCGCCACTCGAATGCGGATGCATTGTCACGGTTGCCGACGCGTACGGAATGCGCATGTCAGTTAGGATCGGCGCGGTGTAAACCTTCTGTCGATGTCCCCGCGGAAGTGGTGCTAGCCGCCACGGATACTACGGGGGTCGACGCCCCCACGGGGAGGGACTCGCTGTTAGCATTGCCTCTCATCGAGTGGGGCCGTCTGCAAATGGCCGACAGCTCCCTACTCGCGCTACGTCGGAAGGTTAACGTTCCCGAGGGCGGGGAAACGCGGGTCGGTTCCTGGGTGTGCAGACAGGGCCTCTTGATGAAGTGGGACTCCATGTCCCGGCGTCACATGCTTGTGGTGCCGGTTGCTGTACGGGGTAAGGTCGTCCTGGCTGCCCATGAACGACTCATGCATCTGGGGTTTCACAAAACGCTCGCCCTCATTCAGCGAGACTACTATTGGCCTGGGATGGGCAATGACGTGGCGAACATTCTTAAGGGGTGTGTAGGGTGCGCTAAAAGAAAACCGCCACCAATAGCGGCTAATCCACCGCTTCAATCCATTCAAGTTTCGCGCACGAACGAATTGGTCGCGCTAGACATCTTGGGGCCCTTTCCCACTACACCTCGGGGAAATAAGTTCCTGCTGGTTGGCGTAGAGTACTTCACCCGCTGGCCCATGGCATGGCCACTCGCCAACCAGTCGGCTGCGGCAGTGGCGGACGCCTTTGTCCAAGGTTACGTTTTGGACAAAGGCGCCCCCGAACGCTTGCTGACGGATCAAGGGAAGAACTTTTCGAGTGTTTTGTTGCGCGAGGTGTGCGACCTGTTGGGTACAAAGACAGTACGTACCTCCCCGTACCACCCGCAGACTGACGGTATGGTTGAACGTCTGAACAGGACGATTACGTCTATGCTGTGCCAACAGGTATGCGACGACCAGGTGGATTGGGACTTACAGGTACCGGGGGTACTAGCGGCCTATCGGATGGCACCCCATGCGGCGACGGGGTTTTCTCTATTTTTTCTGATGTATGGGCGGGAGGCTGATCCGGCCATGGACGTCCAACTGGGGATTTCACAGCCACGTGCAAAATCTAAATTGGCAGACCACATTAAGTTTAACATCGCCAAATTGGCTGAGGCGCGAGAGGCTGCGAGACTGAATTCACGCTCTCGGCAGATCGCGAACGAGCGATTGCATGAACGGAAGGTGCATACGCACAATTGGGAACCGGGCGATAAGGCCTGGCTGCATTGTCCACACGCACCGTTGGCTACGTCCCCCAAACTGTTGAGACCATGGAGGGGACCGGTGGAAATTGTGCGGGTTGCACGACCCCAGAGTATACAGATTAAATGGGGAAAACGCCGTTGGTACGTGCACCCCTCCCGACTGAAACCCTACGCGGCGCCGCGTGACCCCGGGTTGTGCCGTGACGACCGAGCGTGTGATGTGACCGTCGACTCGGGGAGGGATGTGTCGCAGGCTGATCCTCACGTGTCTCCACCTGACCCACCCCCAGGTGTCTCGGACCTGACGGCTGTTGACCGTCGGGAACCGGAACCCCGCGGCTCGCGCGGAGCCCCGATGCCTGGCCCATGCCTTCCTGAACTGCTGGCGCCGCCGGATGGCCAACTGCGTCCTGTGCCGTACGACGGTCCTGCAAGGCGGACTCGGGCAAGGACGCAACACTTTTCATGAAAAAAAAAAAGAAAATTTTTTTTTCTTTTTTTGTTAAAGCCCGACTTCGTTGCCGGCTTCCCCCTCTGCCGGGGTAATGTCCCGTTCAAGGGACGCTCGGACATTGGGACGCTGCATGAGTCGGAGAGAAAAGAAGAGAAAATGATTAAAGAAATTTTTTTTTTATTGTTACTCTTTCCGCATACACAGTATCGTTGCCACTCGCCGGATTGTGCATGTTGTTCTTGTTGCGGGTGTGGCGGTTGCTGGGTTTTGCGGATTGCGGTGTTCATGTTGTGTTGTTAGGGTTTGTGTTATGTTACGGGGCACACATGGGAGTGAAGGGGTGTTGTATGTTTTATTAGCAGCCGGGTCGGCTGCGAGCTATGTGGTAGGGGGTGATGTAGTGGTGGTATTGACGTGCGCCGGCAGTGATGGATCACGGGGCGCGGGGTTGGGCACGCGATGTGGGCGTGGCATGGACGCGCGCGCCGGTGGTGAGGCGCGCTCACACAAGCTGGGAAAAGAGGATCGTAGCGAGTGCGCAGTGATTGGTCAGATAAGTGGGTACTCTCAGCGACGTCCGCAGGAGGGGTATAAAGGGGGACGCGCGAGAGCACTCGTGGTCAGTGTTAACCAGTTGAAGACCGAAGACGGGGTGGAGGAGGTAGGGGCCCGAGACCCCTAGTCCCGCCGTCCTTGTGGGGACCGGGGCCCTGTGTGGCTCGGAGCCGAGACTGGGGGGACCGTAGTCCGACGCCCGTGTGGGTCGGGACGGTGGTACCCAGAGCCGAGACGGGCACCCCGGCTGGGTGTGTCCCGGAAGGCTACGGGGCGTAAGAGCCCGTGTAGCTGAGTGGGTGTTAGTCACCCGTGTAGCTGAGTGGGTGTTGGTCACCCGTGTAGCTGAGTGGGTGTTAGTCACCCGTGTAGCTGAGTGGGTGTTGGTCACCCGTGTAGCTGAGTGGGTGTTAGTCACCCGTGTAGCTGAGTGGGTGTTAGTCATCCGTGTAACTACAAGTTGGTGAAAATAAAGAGTGTGCTACCCGTGAAGTCGTCTCCTGCCGAGTTACTACTTTACATATGTACAAAGCGGTGTGAATGCACATTTGTGTATGTATCTACACTACTGCGCATGCCCACTCGTGTGTGGGTGTGTGTACATGGGAGTGTATACTCGTGTATTGTTATAATTTTGTGTCGTACAAAGAATTGAGGGCAACGTGGTAATGAATGCGGCACCACAACAGGGAACTACAGGGATGCTACTCCCCGCTCGTGGTGCTAAATGAATGAAAACAGCGCCACTGAGCAGACAGAGTCCCGCCCCTACAGCTCGTGAATGTGACGTAGTGAGTGTGACCAGCGGACTGCCACGATGCTGCCAGGTAAGGGTAAACTTGTGTGATGGAGATGCTTCACCTGAAACTCGCCTCCACACGTGTTCGCTATGAACATTGTAGCAATAAGGGACGATCAGACATCTTTAACATATCAGGTCTTTATTGTTCTGCAAGTATATTAACGTTAAAACTCGTAGAAACACATGCACACTCGTGTGTGAATGTCTCCTCGTCCGTGTTTTTTAAAGGAAGGATATGGTTGCAATAACGTATGATCAGTCATCTTTAAAAACAAAGCAGATCTTTATTAATCTGCAAGCATTTTAAAGTTAAAACTCGCACCTATCCATCACCACCACCCATCAAATTAACACAGCTATAAATATAGATATGTAAATTGACACAAACATAACAGACACACAAATAAACAATCTCTTTCACGACTTAATAATAACATAGTCCATATTGTCCGTGCCAGGCTAGGTGCACACAGACAAATCCATTGCACAATAATTTACATGTAACTCAAATTCACACTTAGTACTACCACCTCACTCACTTAAACATAACTACATAGATTAAGAAAACCATTAATTTAATAGTAAATAAACCAACAAGATGGTGTTTATACGCTTGCAATTTAATGAATGGAATACAAGTTCATAATTCAAATTATACAAACATAAAAAATAATGAATATGAAGCCTGAGGCCGAGGTGTATGGCAGGCCTAACGGCCAGGCCTCCCTTCTGTCCTCGTCGCAGGAATGGCGACATCAAAGAGCACAAAGCAAGGGTGCAAATGTTGAATTTCTGTAGCGTAATTTAGACTGATTAGAGACTACAAACACTACGTACACGATGTAAACACAGCTACACAACGCACACACACTCGCCACACTTTCTCGACAAAACACGAACTGCACACTCTCACTCTGCCACACACTCTGCCACACTCTCTCTTTCTCACTAACTCAATGTCTATCACTAACTCACTGTCTCTCACTAAGTCACTGTCTATCACTAAGTCACTGTCTCTCACTAACTCACTGTCTCTCACTAACTCTCACTAACTCACTGTCTCTCACTAACTCACTGTCTCTCACTCACTCACTGTCTCTCACTAACTCACTGTCTCATTCTATCACACTCACTGACTCACTCTGCCACACTCACTCAAGCTCTAACGCACTCAATCTCACACACACTTATTCACTCACACCCACTCAATAAATCTCTCACCCACTCACTCAATCTCTCACCCACTCACCCACTCGCTAATCTCTCACCCACTCACCCACTCACTCACCCACTCACCCACTCACCCACCCATTCACTCACCCACTCACCCACCCACTCACTCACCCACTCACTCAATCTCTCACCCACTCACCCACCCACTCACTCACTCTCTCACCTAATCACTCACTCAATGTCTCACCCACACACTCAATCTCTCACCCACCCACTCACCCATTCACTCACCCACTCACCCATTCACTCACCCACTCACTCACCCACTCACCCATTCACTCACCCACTCACCCTCACTCACCCACCCACTCACCCATTCACTCACCCACTCACCCATTCACTCACCCACTCACTCACCCTCACCCATTCACTCACCCATTCACTCACCCACTCACTCACCCACACCCATTCACTCACCCACTCACCCCATTCACACCCACCCACTCACTCAATCTCTCACCCACTCACCCATCACTCACCCACTCACCCACCACCCACTCACTCCCCACTCACTCACCCACACTCACCCATTCACTCACCCACTCACTCACCCACCACTCACCCACTCACCCATCACTCACCCACTCACCCATCACACCCATCACTCACCATTCACTCACCCACTCACTCACCCACTCACCCATTCACTCACCCACTCACCCATTCACTCACCCACCCACTCACTATCTCTCACCACTCACCCATTCACTCACCCACTCACCCACCCACCCACTCACCCATCCACTCACCCATCCACTCACCCATTCACTCACCCATTCACTCACCCACTCACTCACCCACTCACCCATTCACTCACCCACTCACCCATTCACTCACCCACCCACTCACTCAATCTCTCACCCACTCACCCATTCACTCACCTACTCACCCACCCACCCACTCACTCACCCACTCACTCACTCACCCACCCACTCACCCATTCACTCAATCTCTCACCCACCCACGCACCCACTCACTCAATCTCTCACCCACTCACCTAATCTCTCACCCACTCACCTAATCTCTCACCCACTCACCCATTCACTCACTCACCCACCCTCTCACCCACTCACTCAATCTCTCACCCACTCACCCATTCACTCACCCTCGCTGTGTAGACCACGGAGTCTGAAGTCGAACCCAAGCCCTGCTGTTTCCGGTCCCACGCACAACCAGCACTGCACCACGTGATGCGCCAGCCGGGATCGTGGGGGGCGGAGCCTCGCCCTAGTGACGTCACCTCTGTTACGTCACAGCCACGCCTCCACCCACAGTCGAGAGGAATGCACACGAGGGAGCAGCAGAAGAAGCCTTTTGAGAGCGAATCCTCAACGAGGTGAGCGACCCTGTTGATTTTACATTTCGACCACAAACTAAAGCTTCATTACTTTTATATGTTCATAATTCAATTTTCAGCAATCAAATTAGAAAAAAACGCCACTTTTTTCAAATTTTCTTTCTGTGGATTTCACACCTGATGACGATTGCTTGTGTTGCAGTCGAAACGTCGTGATAATTTTATTGTTTTATATTTTTATTATTTTATTGTTTCCCTTCTATGTGACTTCACTGAAAGAACCAAGAATATGAATCCCTGCAGTCACGAAAGCTTTAATTAAAAATTATAATTAGAACTGTTAGATAGGATACTTGGCATTCTCTGAAATGTTGCTGTTACTGTCGTTGTTTAGACCCCAAGCGAGTCAGCATTTAAAACAAGCTTAACTAATCCGTTTAAATTTCATAGAATATTAATAACATGTATACAATTATTGTGTTCTGATTGCTGGTACAATTGTGCCCTACATTACATGTATTGAATGTTATTCAACATATGAGGAGGAGTCTGCCTTTAAGTTCAGACCCTAGCCACTGCCATAGTTGCCTCCAATCTGTGATGTCACAGCCACATGGGTGGTACCTCTGACATCAAGTGACCTACGACGTCATGCTCGTATTATAACAAATAATTAAAGTATGGTCATATGACCCTTATGACCCACAAGGCATATGGGTCCTCTATCAAGCAGTCGATTAATACAAATGGGCTGTACATGAACATGCATGTCGGGATTAGAGGTGAAATATCATTGTTAAGTCTGGTGATTATGTTTAATGGAATAGGCAGTTGGAATAAACATGTTCGTGTGGGTGGATGAGTGAGTGATCGGGCGCACACATGAGTGGGAAAACAAGCGAGTGAGTGGGCTTTTAAAGCAACAGTCACGATAGTCTTCTTGATTCTATCGGTAAAGTCACGTAGAAAGAAAATAATAAAATGATAAAAATAAAACATAATAAAATACAATGCTCACGACGTTTCGGCCACAACGCAAGCAGCCGTCCTCAGGTGAAGAATAGGGCTGTCGAAAAGACAGCGTCTGAATGAACACCACCAAGCTTGGCAGCGTATATTTAAGCTGGGTTAGAGTGGGAAGGGCGCCTTGACAAAGGTATTTGCATATCAACAGATGAATTTAGCATATTTATGGAAAATGTATATATGGGATTAGTCACTACTTGTGAAATGCGTAGGAGGTGGGGGGGGGGGGGGTCTCAAAGTCATATTATGCCATTGCATTATGTAGGATTAGCAGCAACAACAAAAGTCACGATAGTGTTTTAGTTTTGACCACTCATTGTATCAATCCAATCACTATCGTGACTATACTCTTAGGTTTTTTTTCGGTAAAGTCACGTAGGGAAAAAAAATTAGCTTTTACAATATTTATAATAATATGAATAAAAAAGAATAACTCACGACGTTTCGGAGGCAACACAAGCTTCCTTCATTAGGTGTAAAAAGGCACAGCAAAATAACTGTAGAATAACTGTAACATAACTGTAGTTATTTTGCCTTTTTACACCTAACTACAGTTATTTTGCTGTGCCTTTTTACACCTGATGAAGGAAGCTTGTGTTGCCTCTGAAACGTCGTGATATATTATTTTATTTCTATTATTATTTATATGTTTATGATTAATTATTTTTATTATTTATCTATTTTTACCTACGTGACTTTACCGAAAAAAACCTAAGAGTATAGTCACGATAGTGATTGGATTGATACAATGAGTGGTCAAATATGTATTAATTAGGAGGATGAGTGATTCAAAAGTTTGCTAAATCTGAGCGTTGTTCCAACCTCCCCAGGCCATCCAACTTCAAACAAAATCTACTCGTTCCCAACAACATGGACAGACAAATCACGTGGGCTGAGATCTTGGATGAATATGAGGGTAAGTCCCAGATACCTGCATCACATGGATTATATGCGGAGGAGGAGACTCCTTGATGAATTACTTTTCGTAGACATGGCTTGGTGGTAATGGGAAGACGTAATGATCGAGTGTGGCAAAGAGGATGGGTTTATATTTGAGTTGTTGCCATCTTTGTTCAAACTGGGGTCTCAAGCTTATGTAATTTACGATCTCTCCGCCCCCGCCCCCTCTGTATATTTAAGGCCTCGTCACAGAGACGACCTCTCTCTTTCTGCCAATACGTGTTCTCTCTCTGCGTGTCTTTGTGATGTCTGTCTGCTTGTGTGTCTGTCTATAGTTTTCTGGTTAGATTTTGTTGCTATTTATTTTATACCTGATGATGATTGCTTGTGTTGCAATCGAAACGTCGTAGTATGCTATTATTTAATTTATTATTTTATCTTTATACGTGACTTAACCTAAAGAACCAAAGAATAATTCCTCCAGTCACGAAAGCTCCAAAATTGAGATTGCCGACAAAAACATGACTTGTAAAGTTTTACTGCCATGTGATGACTATTTTTCAATAGCAGGTCCTGTTGTGTGGTAAGAGGTAATTACTGGCATCTCAAAATTAGTTCTGTGAGACACCATGTCCTTCGTTCTCTAATTAATTACTCGTACTTTGAATGAATTTTCTGTTCTTCATAGCCCGGGAGTCGGCGTGCCAGTCGACCACGTGGGGGGACGTTATGGATAAGGTGATCCCTTTCCCAGGCCAAAGTTACAAGAATCGCTCCCCAAAGGTGTGTATGGGTTCTAGATTTGAAGCTTTCGTGACTGCAAGGAATCATACTCTTAGTTATTTCGGTAAAGTCACGTAGGTATAAAATGAAATAAAAATTAATAAAAATAAAATAATAAAAATCACGACGTTTCGGAGGCAACACAAGTCTCCGTCCCAGGTGGGACCGTCACAGCTGAATTTGCTGTATCAAGTGAGGCAGGGATTCCAAGATGCAAGTTCTTAAATACAAGTTAAGGAGTGAGGAGGGGGGAGGAGCTTATCAGAATGTGGTAGCCAATGAATGGAACGTATTGGGAGGGGGGGTGGGGCTAAAAGAGAGCACGATGTGTATGGGGTCTGTGGGGTTAAAACACACGACATTCTCTCGACAACGAGCACACCATGTCACCTCACCATCACACCAAAATATCACGACACCAACTCTCCCCATCACCTTCTCATCACACTACACGACCACCAATTCAATACACCATATTAGAGCCTCATCATGCCTCTATACCATCACAATACACCATCTCTCTAGAACATTCCACTACTTCTCCTCTCCATATCGCAACACCATGTCCCGACACCATCACCGCATCTCTTCACCGTCCCGCTCATGCAGGCACTTGAAGTGGCCATTTATTACCAATGAAGACAGAATGATATCAGGCAGTCACATTAATTATGTCTGTGATTTGATTGGAAGTTACCATTCAAGTTCCAAACTATGGGCGCTGCAATGAAGTTTGTCCAGAGTTTGGGCTTCCAGATATTTATAATGGGACATTCTGTGAAAACTATTGCCAGTGATGATTATTGCCAACAATTGCTATGAAACCGCCACAATCGAGCAAAGTCTTGAGTGCATGCATGGGGTTTATGGGGATATATGAGGATGTGACATGTATTTTCATTCTATAGGAGTTGGGATATTTAGGGGTTAGTACTACACGTACAATGTGATACAAGTATTGATGGATAAGGCATTGTGTTAACAGCAGGTGATAGTGTATATTCAAGTGTGTACTAAGCAAGTTTGAATGACTGAATGTGGATGGCTGCATCTGTACATACATGTGTGAGTATGTTTTTTTGTTTGGGTTTATGTGCACGTCCACGTTTGCGTGCCTGTGGGTATGAATGTTTTCTTGCATGTGCATGTCTGAATGTTATTTTGCTTATCTTTGCTTGATCAGAGGATAATTGGGGAGTTGAAGGACGTCAGCGGGATGAAGCATCTCCAGGAAAAGAACCTTAGCAAAGAAAGATGCACCATGGAAGAGAAGCGCCTCTTTGAGGTGCAGCGCATTGCCAGGGCGAAGTGCCGCACAGATGAGAAGTACTTCCGAGACTATCTCCTCAAGAAGCGCCTCATTCAAGTGAAGTACTTCATTGATGAGAAGCATCATCTCGAGATGATGTGTCCTGAGGAGAAGAATCTGGAGGAGGAGGAGAAGTGTCTCGCCAACGTGAAACGCGTCGAGGAGGAGAAGCGCCTTGAGCAGGAGCAGCGCCTTGCCAGCATTGCAACCATCACCACCACCGCTACCGCCGGCAACTCCACCCCCACCCCTGCCACCACCACCGCCACCACCACCACTGCCACCACTGCCACCGCCACCACCACCGCCACCACCACCCCCACTGCCACTGATGCTGTTGCCGCCACTGCCACAAAACCCGCCGCCACCACCACCGCCACCACCGCCACGACCGCCGTCACCACCGCCACCACAGCCACCACCGCCAACGCCACAACTGCCGCCACCGCATCCACCGCCACCACTGCCACTGACGCTGTTGCCGCCACTGCCACAAAACCCTCCGCCACCACTGCCACCTCCACCACTGCCATCACCACCACCGCCGCCACCACCACCACCGCAGTAACCACCACCGCCGCCACCACCGCCGCCACCACCACCGCCACCACCGCCGCCACCGACACCGCCGCCGCCACCACTACCACCGCCGCCACCACCACCACCGCTGCAACCACCACCGCCACCGCATCCACCTCTGACACTCCTGTACAGGGCCCGATTGCTCCAAGCTTTGGAGAAGAGGGCTTCCAAGCAGAGAAGATGGATAAGAAGACAGAGGTGGAACAGGAAGAGGAGAAGGTGGAGGAAGAGGTTGAGGAGGAACAGGAGGAGGGAATGGAGAAGACAGAGAATGGAGAGAAGATGGTGGTGGAGGATGAAGAGGAGGAGATGGAGGACGAGACAAAGCAGGAGGTGGAGGAGGTGCAGGTGGTGGAGGTGGTGATGCAGGGAAAGAAGAGGAAGCGAGGGGGCCTTGCTCGCGTGGCGAGAGCGATCACCTCCCTCCTCCGCCGCGTGCTGCTTTGTGGTGGCATGTCCACCCAGAGCCACTCCTGTAAAGAATAAGGTTCAATACCATTGTTGTTGCTGGCACTTTAAACTTTGTGAAATAAACCCATGATGACACAACATAACGTTGAATTGCTTGCAAGTGTAATAAAGGACTCGTTCACTGGGTCTGTCTCCGTTGTCCTTTATTTGGGTTCTTTACACTTGTCCCACACGGCCCTCGCTCAGAGCCTCCCCGCTTAGCAGCTCGACAGCTGCCTTCGCTCACGTAGCCTTTCGCGCTCCTGCAGCTCCGCTGTGCAGTCCTCCGGCTGCTCTCACTGCAGCTCCACCGCTGCTCCCTGTTCCCCCGTGCTCGTCACCGCTGGCCGACGGTGCCGAGTCTTACTGTGTGTGGCGATCTCGCCACTCTCCAACCTCCGCACTGTGTGGCCTCACTCTGTCTCTATTCCCAACACTCTCCCGTTTCTTCCGGTATCTCTCCCTTAAGACCTCATCCCTCTCTCTCACGTGACCTAACTCCTCCCCCCGTGACGTCATATCCGCGAGGCCGTTTATGCCCGCATTACACAAGAATACTACTGTTTGTATGTACATGGATCTGTACTTTTGTGTATGTCCACTCGTGTGTGGGTGTGTGTACATGGGAGTGTATATGTGTACTCGTGTATGATTATGTATTGGAACAAACAAATTGTTTTTATATTGTGTCTTACAAATAATTTAGGGGAAACGTGGTAGGAATGCGGCACCACAACAGGGAACTACAGGGATGAGACTCCCCGCTCGTGGTGCTAAATGAATGAAAACAGCGCCACTGAGCAGACAGAGCCCCGCCCCTACAGCTCGTGAGTGTGACGTAGTGAGTGTGACCAGCGGACTGCCACGATGCTGCCAGGTAAGGGTAAACTTGTGTGATGGAGATGCTTCACCTGAAACTCGCCTCCACACGTGTTCGCTATGAACATTGTAACAATAAGGGACGATCAGTCATCTTTAACATAGCAGGTCTTTATTGTTCTGCAAGTATATTAACGTTAAAACTCGTAGAAACACATGCACATTCGTGTGTGAATGTACAACGCTGTATATACAGTCGTGTTTGGATGCACACTCGTGTGTGTATGTCTACTCGTCCGTGTTTTTTTTAAAGGAAAATTATGGTAGCAATAACGTACGATTAGTCATTTTTAAAAACAAATCAGGTCTTTATTAATCTGCAAGAAAACTCACGTTAATACTCGTATCGAAATCTTTATTAATACGCAGGCTCAAACAGGAAAGGAACTAGGCAAATCATTTCCCAATAGGAATTTAACAGTTAAAAGATATTCTTGAAATCAAACACGTAAACGTCGATTTCCCCTTTGACGTCCTTTTCGACTGAAGCCATTCGTCCAAAGTATAAAATTGTTGTCATTCTGAAATAAGTGAACACTTCTGGAACTTTAAAGGAAGACATTCATCTGAACACATTATAGAGTATTCACAACATCACTCTAGCTTGAAGTCCTAGAAATCACCGAAAAATATATATAAGCGACACGAATATGACTCTCCAGCCACTCCACTATATCAAGCCATCTATCAGGATGCAACTGCATGGGGTCGAAAGAGGAATTTCGTTGAGGACTCATGACAACATTTTTACTCTTTGTTTGATGATGCCTGTGAAGTGTTGCTGACCGTGAAAATGCTTCCAACACATAGAGCAATCAAACGGTTTTGTTAAAAGAATTACACCAGTTTGTAGTGCTGGAAATCACTGATATAATCAATTGCACCTAATAAATTGATCTAACAGAGACACAAACGTGCACATTCCAGGACTTTACCAGAAGTACTCAATACTTTGATTATCCAGCCACTCCATCAGCCATTTCTCATTATCAACCTGCATGGGGTCGAAATAGGAATTGTCGTCAGGGCTCAGTACATCCACTACATCCACGCATCTCTCAGGATCCACCTGCATAGGTTCGAAAGATGCATTTTTTTAGGACTCATTGCAGCACTCTGTATTTCTCCTTTTGATTTCACTTTCATTGCGGATCTTCTCATGCTTGTTTCGGGGTGATGACCGTGTCCTCTCCAACGGAGAACAATTGAATGGCTTCTCGCCCGTGTGTGTTTTCTGGTGACGATGAAGATTTGATTTCCGTGAAAATGGCTTCCCACACAGAGAGCAATTGAACGCCTTCTCGCCCGTGTGTGTTTTTTGGTGAGTGTGAAGATCTGCTTTACGGGCAAATGCCTTCACACAGAGAAATTGAATGGCTTCTCACCCGTGTGTGTTTTTTGGTGATTGCGAAGAGTTGATGAATCTGCAAATGACTTCCCACACACAGAGCAATTGAATGGCTTCTCACCTGAGTGTGTTTTCTGGTGATTGCGAAGAGTTGATGAATCTGCAAATGCCTTCCCACACACAGAGCAATTGAATGGCTTCTCGCCCGTGTGTGTTTTTTGGTGACTTTGAAGAATTGTTTTCCATGCAAATGCCTTCCCACACACAGAACAATGGAATGGCTTCTCGCCCGTATGTGTTTTCTGGTGTATGTTAAGAGTTGATTTCGCGAAAACGCCTTCCCACACACGGAGCAATTGAAAGGCTGCTCACCCGTGTGTGCGTGGCGCTGCGGAGAGTTGTTCTGCTCCATGTGACTGATTCTTCAGAGCAGAGTAACAGTCGCGGGTGTTGTTGATTATTAAAGGCAAACTCAAAGCTGTGTGGATGTCTGGCTCAAATCGCCAATATGCAAATTCTTACCAACGTCTAACTGAGACACAGTAACGTCTCGTAAGTGTTGATGCACGGCGTATCGATGACCCTGGAACCCGTCTGAAGAGATCACCACGAATTCTCCCGAAGCGAAGTCGCCAACCAGTCGCCAAGCAATCGTGCTCACCAGGCTGGGTCTCGTGGAAGAAGGTTTATCTGCAGAGCGAGGAGTCGAGCATCTATCCTCAGCAAAATCCCTCTCGAAATAACCTTGAGGTCTGATTTTAAGCCCCTTATAACTTCGCTCTCGCATTCAAATCCTTTATTCTCAACTTGGCCTATCATGGACTTTGCATTCAATTGTTAATTTTTACATTAACAATCTGCATATCTAGCAACATAATACATATCACTGCATAATTGTACACCTCCGTTTGAATAAGGATGTGCATCTCCATGCATAATTCCGTGCTTCGTGTTAATTTTCTAATATTCACCCCCAATGTCCTCTAAACTGCTGCAAGTTTAGAGGATGATAAAGTGACATACAGTCTGAAGTATCAAAATTGGTGATCTCGAGCTTGATTTGGAATAAGATGTGCAAGTTTATACTGTACTGACTTTGTTTTATAAATATATTTAAGGACAATCGTGTTGAGCGGGGTGCTTCTAGAAAACGAGTGTTTTATATTATAATTCCTGCCGTGAACTTTGAATGATCATCTGAATGGTTTAGCTTGTAAGCATGGTTTATTATAGTGCCCATATTAAAGGTTTTTTGGGTTAGATCGCTTAAATATATAAATGTGTCGTTAAAACCCGACACCACCCGACACAGCCAACTACTACGGATTGTCACGTAAACAGAACATGCAGATTTGTCACTAGTACAGCACACTGGTGTGTTGGAGAGCCAAGCCACAACATTTACAATCTGAGCACGACGTTTCGTCTGTAATTAAAACTAGCCTCATCAGTCGACAGCCAGATTTGGGAAGTCTCACTGTTTCGTTCCTTATGTAGTGGTGATACGCGCTGGGATTAGGGATCGTATGCCAGCGCGTAATGATTGGCTGTGTATGTGGTGACGCGCGCTGACGGTGGAGGATCAGGGGTCAGCGCGGGGTCGTGGGTTACGGGGTACTGATTGGCTGTGGGCTGGTGACGCGCTGAGAGGGAGTGACCGGGTGGCAGCGCGGTGTGATTGATGGAGTAGTGTTAACACGCGCTGGGGAAAACGGATCGTAGAGAGAGTGCGTCGTGATTGGTTCACTAAGGAGCGATGCTCACGTCGACGTCCGCATCAGCTCCGTCTCTCGTGAGCAGGGGCTATAAAAGGGGATGCACACAGGCGTAAGGGCAGTATGTAACCAGCGAAGAATGAAGACGGGGATGAAGACATAGGGCCCTGCGATACCTAGTCCCGCTGTCCTAACGGGACCGGGACTCTGTGTAACCCAGAGGCGAGTGTATTGTGTGTAGCCATAGGCATAGAGTCTACACGAGCCGAATGCATTGTGTGTAGCCAGAGGCATAGGGTCTACACGAGTCAAGTGTATTGTGTGTAGCCAGAGGCATAGGGTCTACACGAGTCAAGTGTATTGTGTGTAGCCAGAAGCATAGAGTCTACACGAGTTAAGTGGAGTGTATAGTCCAAAGGATAGAGACCACCCGTTGTATTGTGACACGTCAAGATTTAATAAAAGTGTGTTACCCGTCAAGAAGTTCCTGCCGTCAATTCAAATACTTCAACTGGCGTCAGAAGTGAAACGGTCTTCCAAGCATGGATACAAGGAAGACCCGTCGGACCCACGGGATTGACTGCGGGGACAACCTCGACGACTCGGGCGAGCTGGCATCGGGGGGTGAGGACGAGGAATTGCCCACGCTGCAGGATCCGCCGACGGCGCCGGACGAGCGACGGGGGACCGACGCCGTGCTCCGCGAGGCGCACTCCCGTCTGGCAGAGCTGCTGCTCGCCGCCGCGTCCATCCTGGCGGAGATCAGCTCGTCGGGAGGAGCGGGGACGGCGGCGGACGTTCTACAGGGTCGCCCCGCAGATTCCCGCCAAAATGACTTGGCAATTCCCGCCATTTCATCTGCGCCGACTTTTGGCGGGAACGGCCATCACCACGTGGCAGCGGTTCTCCAAGCGCGCCCGCTTACGTCACCAACGCGCGCTGCGGACCGCCATCAAACACCCGCCACTGGGGCCGCCATCTTACACACCGACGGGGCGGCGGAGAGGAAGCACGAGGAGGAGGACGACTTCATCTTTCAACAGCGCCTTCCCACGTTGTCAGCCTTCAAGGCGGAAGGCGGGGACTGGGGCCAATTTCAGCACAGGTTTTTGGCGCATCAGGAGATGTCCGCCTGGTCCGACGCTACGGCACTGCGGGCACTGCCTGCCATGCTGGACGACAACGCGCTCGCGGCCTTCACGTCCGCACGCAGGTCGGACCGCTCCACGCTCAAGGATGCACTGGCTCTCATGGCCAAGGTCTATGGTCCTCCCTCGGCGTGTCGCCATCATTTTTATGCAAGACGGAAGGCGGACACGGAGACCGTGCTCGCCTATCGCACGGCGTTGCTGGCTCTCGCCGACGCCGCGTTCCCTCGTATGGACGAGGAGGGCCAAGATGCGATGGTTTTGGAGCAACTGCTCAAGTTGGCGCAGGACCTGGGGGTCCCCATCAACACGGCCGACGAGACCGATATTTCTTCCTTACGGGTCGCTACGAGCATACAAGCGCACGAGGTCCTTCAACGTAAACAGGGGGTCGTCTGCAACGCTGCCGTGGCCTCAGCTCCGGGCCCGGTAGTCACCGTGCCCCAAGTCGTCAGCCCACGAGAGGAGGCGTTCATCGCGGGACGACCGCTGGACTGGAGGTCGGGGGGTCGTTCGCCTCTGCGATCGGCCCGCAAGCTGGAGCAACCGAGATCTCCGACGACTGTCATCACGTGTTATAACTGCGGCCTCGGGGCCATGTGGCCTCCGGTTGCCGCGCCCCACGTCAGCGCGCCATGGGACCTCGGCTGGACGACGAACAAGGCCCCAAGTCATCCCTACAAACCCCGGCAAGTCGCGGCACCTCACATGCTCGGCCCGCATACTCGACACGCATGGGCCGTCGCGTTGCGGCGGAGGAGAGCCGAGTAGGGTTCGGGGATTCGGTTCGGCGAGGGGGGTTCGGCCGGGACCGGGGAGACATTAAATGGTCGGAGTTGGGGCACAGAATAGTGGCTGCCTCAGCGGGTTCATCCGTCGTTACGGGATCTATTGATGGGGTCGAGGTCAGGGTGTTAGTGGACACGGGGGCATCGGCGACTATTATATCGGACCTCATTTATAACATTCTCCCTGTACAATGTCGTCCGCTTTCTTCCGGTGGATGTGCCATTTTACGCCGCTAACGGGGGATCGTTGGGCATTATCGGTCAGATTAGGGCGTCCATTTGCATTGGAGATATCAAATTGTCGGGACCCGTTTTCGTTTCGTCCTCCCTGGCGGTTCCTTGTCTATTGGGCACTGATTTTTTGGCAAAAATGCCCATCAAAATTCTCATTGATCAGCGTTGCATTGAACTACCATCGGGTCGCCGTATTTCATTTTTGACGAGCCCTACTGAAATTCGGACGGCGTGCGCTACGATACAAGCGTTAGCGACACAGACCGTGCACGTGCCCCCGGGTTCACAAATGTTAATTCCCCTCCGGTTGCGGAAACCATGGGTGAGGGAGGCCTCGGAACAAGGCATGCTTTTGGGTCCTTCTAATAGGGCTGTTGGAGGTCTCGATTTGTCGGTGGCTCACACTTTGGTTGGGGCTGACAGGGATCCGTTTGTGATGGTTTTAAACGCTGGGTCGCGGCCGGCCGTCATTCAGCAGGGCACCGTGCTAGCTCACGCGGCGCGGGTCCCTGCGGAAGAGCGGCTGGTTGCGCAGGCTGATCCGAGCCCCACGCAAAACGTAAAACCGAAGGAGGACCTCGAATGGGTCGATTCGCTGTGCGCGGACTCTGACGATTTGTCAGCGGTACAGTTGGGTGCGCTGCGCGGGTTGCTGATTGAATTTTTGGATGTCTTCAGTAAACATAAGTATGACATTGGGTGCACGGACCTGCTACGCCACCACATTGAAACGGGCGATGCGGCACCGGTCAGGCTAAATCCCTTCCGACTGAGTCCTGCTGAGAAGGAACATGTTCAGTCGGCCGTTAACGATATGCTAGAAGCCGACATTATTTCGCCTTCTTCCAGTCCTTGGGGAGCACCTATTGTGCTCGTTAAAAAGCAGGACGGGTCCTTGCGATTTTGCGTCGATTTCCGTCGCCTGAATAAGATCTCTGTGGCCGACGCGTATCCACTCCCCAGGATGGACGAGTCCCTCGATGCATTGTCGGGTGCGCGATACTTTTCGACTCTTGATTTATTATCCGGATTCTGGCAGTTGCCACTCGACGAAGAGTCTAAGCCTAAGACTGCATTTCGGACTCCAGGGGGCCTGTTTCAGTTTAACCGGTTACCCATGGGACTTCACTCCTCTCCTGCGATGTTTCAGCGCCTTATGGAGTTGGTTTTGTCGGGCTTGCAATGGGATACGTGCCTGATTTACCTTGACGATGTCATTGTTTTCAGTAAAACGTTTGAAGAACACCTCCAGCGATTGAGAGGGGTGTTCTTGCGAATGCGATCGGCTAAATTAAAGTTTAAACCGGCCAAATGCCACCTTTTTCGTAAATCCGTTAGATACTTGGGTCACATTGTCGACTCTTCGGGGATTTCTACCGATCCTGCGAAGACGGACTGTGTCAGTTCGTGGCCGACGCCCACGTCAGTTTCGGACGTGCGCAGTTTCATCGGTTTTGCTTCTTATTATCGCCGATTCGTTGAGCACTTCGCCACCATTGCAAAACCCTTGCACGCTCTAACGGCGAAAGGAGTGAAGTTCCGATGGGGACCGGAGGAGGAGGCTGCATTCTGCTCCCTCCGGGACGCCTTGGTAGGGGCCCCACCCTTGCGCTATCCGGACTTTGCTAGTCCCTTCTTGCTAGACACGGATGCTAGCAACACGGGCATTGGGGGGGTGCTGTCCCAAGTCGTTGGAGGGGTCGAACGGGTGGTCGCCTATGGTAGCAGGGTGTTGTCGCCGGCAGAGCAGCGCTACTGCGTCACCCGTCGCGAGCTGCTTGCCATTGTTTTTTTCGTACAACAATTCAGACCATATCTCTATGGTCGTCACTTTACGGTCCGGACGGACCACGCGGCGCTCCAGTATTCATTGCGGGTCGCCCAGCCCTCGGGCCAATTGTCGCGGTGGTTGGAAGTCCTCCAGGACTATCAGTTCACGACTACATACCGTAAGGGGTTGCGACACACAAATGCCGATGCCCTGTCGCGGTTGTTGCCTTGTCACAAATGTGCGTGCTTATCGGGATCGGCGCGCTGTAAACCGCCAGTTACGGAAGGTATAGAGGCGTTGGTTGCGACCGCGGGCACACCAATTGGGGATGTTCCCGCTACCCCAGGGGGTCAGGACTCGCTGCTCTCACTGTCGCTGATTGAGTGGGGCCGTCTCCAAATGGCGGACAGCTCCCTGCTAGCATTGCGCCGCAGAACGGGGGGTTCCGAAGGTGACCATGAACGAACTGGCTCCTACGTACTTAAGCAAGGCCTGTTAATGAGATGGGACAGTTTGTCCCGGCGGCACGCGATTGTGGTGCCTTCTGCTGTGAGGGGGAAGGTTGTCTTGGCCGCACACGAACGCCTCTTGCATTTGGGAGTTAACAAAACGCTTGCCCTGCTTCAGCGTGACTATTATTGGCCGGGAATGGGGAGTGACGTGGTGAATATTCTGAAGGGTTGTGTTGAGTGCGCCAGACGGAAACCACCGCCCGTGGCAACTAATCCACCGCTGCAATCTATTCAGGTCTCGCGCACTAACGAGCTCGTTGCACTCGATATTCTGGGGCCTTTTCCAGTCACGCCTAGGGGTAATAAGTACCTGTTGGTGGGGGTCGAATATTTTACCCGGTGGCCTATGGCGTGGCCACTCACCAACCAGTCGGCGGCGGCTGTGACGGACGCCTTTGTCCAGGGCTACGTCCTGGACAAGGGGGCTCCCGAACGCTTGCTGACCGACCAAGGGAAAAATTTTTCGAGTAAATTACTGCAAGAGGTGTGCGACCTGTTGGGTACTAAGAAGGTGCGTACCTCCCCGTACCACCCGCAGACGGACGGGATGGTGGAGAGGCTCCACAGGACATTGACTTCTATGCTGTGCCAGCAGGTGTGTGAGGCACATGTTGATTGGGACCTGCAGGTCCCTGGGGTCCTCGCCGCGTATAGAATGGCCCCCCATGCAGCTATGGGATTTTCCCCGTTTTATCTGATGTACGGTCGGGAATCCGACCCGCCCATGGAAACGCAGCTGGGCCTGCCCGCACCACGAACTAATTCGAAATTGGCAGAGCATATTAAATTTAATATTCATAAGCTGACAGAGGCAAGGGAGGCCGCACGGCTTAATTCGCGGGCTCGCCAAATTGCAAACGAGCGGTTGCGTGCACGGAAGGTGTCCGTGCACAACTGGGAACCAGGTGACAGGGCCTGGCTGCATTGCCCTCAGGCACCTTTGGCTACGTCGCCTAAATTGTTGAAGCCATGGCGGGGACCCGTGGAGGTCGTGCGGGTTGCACGCCCCCAGTGCGTTCAGATAAAATGGGGAAAACGCCGTTGGTACGTCCACCCCTCCCGACTGAAACCGTTCTCGCCTCCATATGGCCTCCCCTTGTGTCGTGAGGGCCGAGCATGTGACGTGACCGACGACCCTAAGGGGGAAATGTCTTTGCCTGATCCTCACATGTCTCCGCCTGATCCGCTCCCAGGTGTCTCGGAACTGACAGCTGCCGACCACCGGCGGCCGGATCTTCGCGGCGGGGCCGGTCCTTCCAGGCCCGATCCGCGCCGTCTAGAGCTGCCGGAGCCACCGGACGGTCGCCAGCGTCCCGTCCCATACGACGGACCGGCCAGACGGACTCGCGCTAGGTCGCGCTACTTTTTATGACCTACCACGTGAGGAGTCGAGGCAGCCGGAGCGCCTCGTCACTGCGTTTAGTCACAGAGACACTTGGCGCGTTCGTTTTCTGGTGTTCGCTTTTATTGTGTTGTTCGTCGGGCTGTATATTGCTTCTTAATTAAGTGTTGTTGTTGTTGCGTTACGGGGCACACTGGGGGGGGATGGGGTTCTTTTTTTTTATTATTGCGTTAACGTTGGGTTGTGTTGTTGGTTAACAGCCGGGCCGGCTGCAAGCTATGTGGGAGGGGGTGATGTAGTGGTGATACGCGCTGGGATTAGGGATCGTATGCCAGCGCGTAATGATTGGCTGTGTATGTGGTGACGCGCGCTGACGGTGGAGGATCAGGGGTCAGCGCGGGGTCGTGGGTTACGGGGTACTGATTGGCTGTGGGCCGGTGACGCGCTGAGAGGGAGTGACCGGGTGGCAGCGCGGTGTGATTGGTGGAGTAGTGTTAACACGCGCTGGGGAAAACGGATCGTAGAGAGAGTGCGTCGTGATTGGTTCACTAAGGAGCGATGCTCACGTCGACGTCCGCATCAGCTCCGTCTCTTGTGAGCAGGGGCTATAAAAGGGGATGCACACAGGCGTAAGGGCAGTATGTAACCAGCGAAGAATGAAGACGGGGATGAAGACATAGGGCCCTGCGGTACCTAGTCCCGCTGTCCTAACGGGACCAGGACTCTGTGTAACCCAGAGGCGAGTGTATTGTGTGTAGCCATAGGCATAGAGTCTACACGAGCCGAATGCATTGTGTGTAGCCAGAGGCATAGGGTCTACACGAGTCAAGTGTATTGTGTGTAGCCAGAGGCATAGGGTCTACACGAGTCAAGTGTATTGTGTGTAGCCAGAAGCATAGAGTCTACACGAGTTAAGTGGAGTGTATAGTCCAAAGGATAGAGACCACCCGTTGTATTGTGACACGTCAAGATTTAATAAAAGTGTGTTACCCGTCAAGAAGTTCCTGCCGTCAATTCAAATACTTCACTTATATAGAAGTATAGATGTGTTGACCACGCAGCTGCGCTCTTGCACAATGTGGGGGATGGGGGGGATTACTGAGGGAATGTACATTACGCGTGTGCATTATGCGAGCCCTTTGAACTTGTCCTTCCTGTCTATTCTGTTTATTAAAATAATTTGCTAATATTTAACCTGTGAAAATAATCACAAAACGTTGTTATCCTGTTACACTGCTGTGTGTATGAACATGCTCAGTGTAGTGGTAGTGTAGTGGTAGTGTAGTGGTAGTGTAGTGGTAGTGTAGTGGTATAGTAGTGGTAGTTTAGTGTTAGTGTAATGGTAGTGTAGTGGTAGTGTAGTGTAGTGGTATAGTAGTGGTAGTGCAGTAGTAGTGTAGTGGTAGTGTAGTGGTAGTGTAGTGGTAGTGCAGTGGTAGTGCAGTGGTAGTGTAGTGGTAGTGCAGTGGTAGTGCAGTGGTAGTGCAGTGGTAGTGCAGTGGTAGTGTAGTGGTTAGCACGCAGCTCAATTCTCGCTCACGTTAAATTCTTGCTCAACATCAGCGACGATTACCTGATCCGGTCCTGGGCCTCAAGGAGGCTGCCTCTGACACCTCCCTATGGTGGAAAGGAGCCAGGAGGCGCCGTCTCACTTCCTCTCCCCTGACGACGACGGTGTCAGGCCGGCGGTGGCCCACGACGCTCGGTGTCGAGCTTCACCTTGAAGTCGGCTTTCTAGGGAATGTGGCCCAACAGTGGGTGGCAGACAATGCCACGTAAGGCTACAAGTGCCTTCAGGGTGTGCGAGTGTTAGGGAACGCGTAGGCTCAGGTGTGAATGTCGGGATGAAAGGGTCATCCTGTGGTGTATCGCCTGCGCATTGGATGGTCCCAGAGATATGCTGGGTGGGTGATCTAAAATATTCAAAACAAACCAACCCCTCTTGAAATGCCTTAAGTTTTGGCTGATCAAAATTATAATAGTGGCGGCGATAAAGTGAGCCTGGACAAGTAGGCACGAACCAAAAGCGCCGCATTTATATCCCCGCTCTAACCCCACGGTCCTCCCGAGCTGCTACTTACAGCTGGAAGCTTTCAGGAATTCAACAGTTAAAAAATCAATACGTAAACGTCGAATAATCATACTCTGTATATATATGAATCCATTGAGAGGGCAGATCCAGCAGTGGATAGTGTGATTCTAATACGACCACAATGTGATACTAGTGATTATAATGCAATTTAAATCCCGCAGCTCGCAGATCTGGTTCCATTATAGATACATAAAAAATGTATGCATTCGAGCCCAGTGTGATTCAAATACAGGATATTATGAAAGGCATATGACTAATCAGCCTTGCCTGCATTTCTACACTCATGTTCACCTTCAGTGCAGGCAGGAACAACCACCACTCCACGCCTGGGGCATACAGCTTCCCACAGCTCACCGTCACGGTTCCATGCCCCTCCATTATTTTGTTCAGAAGAAGAGCCACTCTCCCTGTTGTTTGGCATTCCCCTGCCACGAGTAAAGTTCTGTAAAAACAACCCCCTACCTCATCGGCGGTGCCGGACGGAAACGCTGTGGTGCATTCACCATGAAAACACGTGCAAAATATATGCACGCATACATACACACAGCACTGTTAATGCACAGCAGTGTTAATACACAAGATACTTTATGCTATAGACTGAAATGTAATAATGGGTGCGTTACAATATAATAAACAACGCGTACAAACTATACCATCTAGATGGGTAAAAAACAGCAATGATAACACGTTTTAACTGATCTACTATAACCAATAACCTTCGTTGTCCAGACACAACTTCATCAACAAGAGTCATCAAAAATATCCATTAAACAAAGTCACCCCGCTATGAAGCATGCCCCTCTTAGTATAAGTAAATCTCCATCAACATTGCGGCATATTATACTTATTTTCACAGATAAAGCCGATAAATTGATCACAGTTTACAGGCCATTGTAAATGTGCAAACTAACAACATGCACATAATTATTCAAGGAGATGCCCATCCCTATTCAAACGGAAGCGAACGATGATTCAGCATATTCCTACTTCGGCTTAAGCACAATGGCCACATGAGCTTAGGTATGTTGCTAGATATGAGGCGCTTCAGTACCGTGAATAGCAATTGAATGCAAATAAGTTCATGAACAAAATTATTCCAGCGAGATTTCATAAATGAGAAGAATAATCCGTATTAGTGTGCCGTAGCAATGGCAAGCAAATGGAAGTATGAACGTGAAAAAGACTTCATGCAAATAAACTAAACCTATGACTTCAATACACTCATTAAATATGAGGCCAATATTCCTAATTTTATTAATAATTCCAAGCGTTTGGAGTGGAAACAGAGAAGGAATTAGAATCGCACGCTTTTCTGTCATTAGCAATAACGTGCTTCAGTGATGTGGGGCATCTTCGTCAGCTTAACCTGTGAAAATAATCACAAAACCCCACTTACCAAGTAAACTACTGTTTGTACGTACATGGATCTGTACATCTGTGTATGTCCACTCGTGAGTTTATTTACTACTGTTTGTACGTACATGGATCTGTACATCTGTGTATGTCCACTCGTGAGTTTATTTACACTCGTTGATGTGGATATGTACATGCGTGAATGTGTGTGTATAGGTATGTACAATAATTTGTGCGCACATTTGTTCGTGTAGTAGAACGCAATCCCTTTGTACGTACACTGCTGTATATGCACACTGATGTGTGTATGCGCACTTGTATGCATGTGCACCCGTGTGTATGTATGAAGCAGTGTGTATGCACATTCTACAACGCTGTGTATGTTCACTCGTGTGTGGGTCTGTGTACATGGGAGTGTATTTGTGTACTCGTATGTGATTATGCATTGGAACAAACAAATTGTTTTTATATTGTGTCGTACAAATAATTTAGGGGAAACGTGGTAGGAATGCGCCACCTCAACAGGGAACTACAGGGATGAGACTCCCCGCTCGTGGTGCTAAATGAATGAAAACAGCGCCACTGAGCAGACAGAGCCCCGCCCCTACAGCTCGTGAGTGTGACGTAGTGAGTGTGACCAGCGAACTGCCACGATGCTGCCAGGTAAGGGTAAACTTGTGTGATGGAGATGCTTCACCTGAAACTCGCCTCCACACGTGTTCGCTATGAACATTGTAACAATAAGGGACGATCAGTCATCTTTAACATAGCAGGTCTTTATTGTTCTGCAAGTATATTAACGTTAAAACTCGTAGAAACACATGCACACTCGTGTGTGAATGTACAACGCTGTATATACAGTCGTGTTTGGATGCACACTCGTGTGTGTATGTCTACTCGTCCGTGTTTTTTTTAAAGGAAAACTATGGTAGCAATAACGTACGATTAGTCATTTTTAAAAACAAATCAGGTCTTTATTAATCTGCAAGAAAACTCACGTTAATACTCGTATCGAAATCTTTATTAATACGCAGGCTCAAACAGGAAAGGAACTAGGCAAATTATTTCCCAATAGGAATTTAACAGTTAAAAGATATTCTTGAAATCAAACACGTAAACGTCGATTTCCCCTTTGACGTCCTTTTCGACTGAAGCCATTCGTCCAAAGTATAAAATTGTTGTCATTCTGAAATAAGTGAACACTTCTGGAACTTTAAAGGAAGACATTCATCTGAACACATTATAGAGTATTCACAACATCACTCTAGCTTGAAGTCCTAGAAATCACCGAAAAATATATATAAGCGACACGAATATGACTCTCCAGCCACTCCACTATATCAAGCCATCTATCAGGATGCAACTGCATGGGGTCGAAAGAGGAATTTCGTTGAGGACTCATGACAACATTTTTACTCTTTGTTTGATGATGCCTGTGAAGTGTTGCTGACCGTGAAAATGCTTCCAACACATAGAGCAATCAAACGGTTTTGTTAAAAGAATTACACCAGTTTGTAGTGCTGGAAATCACTGATATAATCAATTGCACCTAATAAATTGATCTAACAGAGACACAAACGTGCACATTCCAGGACTTTACCAGAAGTACTCAATACTTTGATTATCCAGCCACTCCAGCAGCCATTTCTCATTATCAACCTGCATGGGGTCGAAATAGGAATTGTCGTCAGGGCTCAGTACATCCACTACATCCACGCATCTCTCAGGATCCACCTGCATAGGTTCGAAAGATGCATTTTTTTAGGACTCATTGCAGCACTCTGTATTTCTCCTTTTGATTTCACTTTCATTGCGGATCTTCTCATGCTTGTTTCGGGGTGATGACCGTGTCCTCTCCAACGGAGAACAATTGAATGGCTTCTCGCCCGTGTGTGTTTTATGGTGACGATGAAGATTTGATTTCCGTGAAAATGGCTTCCCACACAGAGAGCAATTGAACGCCTTCTCGCCCGTGTTTGTTTTTTGGTGAGTGTGAAGATCTGCTTTACGGGCAAATGCCTTCACACAGAGAAATTGAATGGCTTCTCACCCGTGTGTGTGTTTTTGGTGATTGCGAAGAGTTGATGAATCTGCAAATGACTTCCCACACACAGAGCAATTGAATGGCTTCTCACCTGAGTGTGTTTTCTGGTGATTGCGAAGAGTTGATGAATCTGCAAATGCCTTCCCACACACAGAGCAATTGAATGGCTTCTCGCCCGTGTGTGTTTTTTGGTGACTTTGAAGAATTGTTTTCCATGCAAATGCCTTCCCACACACAGAACAATGGAATGGCTTCTCGCCCGTATGTGTTTTCTGGTGTATGTTAAGAGTTGATTTCGCGAAAACGCCTTCCCACACACGGAGCAATTGAAAGGCTGCTCACCCGTGTGTGCGTGGCGCTGCGGAGAGTTGTTCTGCTCCATGTGACTGATTCTTCAGAGCAGAGTAACAGTCGCGGGTGTTGTTGATTATTAAAGGCAAACTCTAAGCTGTGTGGATGTCTGGCTCAAATCGCCAATATGCAAATTCTTACCAACGTCTAACTGAGACACTTTAACGTCTCGTAAGTGTTGATGCACGGCGTATCGATGACCCTGGAACCCGTCTGAAGAGATCACCACGAATTCTCCAGAAGCGAAGTCGCCAACCAGTCGCCAAGCAATCGTGCTCACCAGGCTGGGTCTCGTGGAAGAAGGTTTATCTGCAGAGCGAGGAGTCGAGCATCTATCCTCAGCAAAATCCCTCTCGAAATAACCTCGAGGTCTGATTTTAAGCCCCTTATAACTTCGCTCTCGCATTCAAATCCTTTATTCTCAACTTGGCCTATCATGGACTTTGCATTCAATTGTTAATTTTTACATTAACAATCTGCATATCTAGCAACATAATACATATCACTGCATAATTGTACACCTCCGTTTGAATAAGGATGTGCATCTCCATGCATAATTCCGTGCTTCGTGTTAATTTTCTAATATTCACCCCCAATGTCCTCTAAACTGCTGCAAGTTTAGAGGATGATAAAGTGACATACAGTCTGAAGTATCAAAATTGGTGATCTCGAGCTTGATTTGGAATAAGATGTGCAAGTTTATACTGTACTGACTTTGTTTTATAAATATATTTAAGGACAATCGTGTTGAGCGGGGTGCTTCTAGAAAACGAGTGTTTTATATTATAATTCCTGCCGTGAACTTTGAATGATCATCTGAATGGTTTAGCTTGTAAGCATGGTTTATTATAGTGCCCATATTAAAGGTTTTTTGGGTTAGATCGCTTAAATATATAAATGTGTCGTTAAAACCCGACACCACCCTGACACAGCCAACTACTACGGATTGTCACGTAAACAGAACATGCAGATTTGTCACTAGTACAGCACACTGGTGTGTTGGAGAGCCAAGCCACAACATTTACAATCTGAGCACGACGTTTCGTCTGTAATTAAAACTAGCCTCATCAGTCGACAGCCAGATTTGGGAAGTCTCACTGTTTCGTTCCTTATGTAGTGGTGATACGCTCTGGGATTAGGGATCGTATGCCAGCGCGTAATGATTGGCTGTGTATGTGGTGACGCGCGCTGACGGTGGAGGATCAGGGGTCAGCGCGGGGTCGTGGGTTACGGGGTACTGATTGGCTGTGGGCCGGTGACGCGCTGAGAGGGAGTGACCGGGTGGCAGCGCGGTGTGATTGGTGGAGTAGTGTTAACACGCGCTGGGGAAAACGGATCGTAGAGAGAGTGCGTCGTGATTGGTTCACTAAGGAGCGATGCTCACGTCGACGTCCGCATCAGCTCCGTCTCTCGTGAGCAGGGGCTATAAAAGGGGATGCACACAGGCGTAAGGGCAGTATGTAACCAGCGAAGAATGAAGACGGGGATGAAGACATAGGGCCCTGCGGTACCTAGTCCCGCTGTCCTAACGGGACCGGGACTCTGTGTAACCCAGAGGCGAGTGTATTGTGTGTAGCCATAGGCATAGAGTCTACACGAGCCGAATGCATTGTGTGTAGCCAGAGGCATAGGGTCTACACGAGTCAAGTGTATTGTGTGTAGCCAGAGGCATAGGGTCTACACGAGTCAAGTGTATTGTGTGTAGCCAGAAGCATAGAGTCTACACGAGTTAAGTGGAGTGTATAGTCCAAAGGATAGAGACCACCCGTTGTATTGTGACATGTCAAGATTTAATAAAAGTGTGTTACCCGTCAAGAAGTTCCTGCCGTCAATTCAAATACTTCAACTGGCGTCAGAAGTGAAACGGTCTTCCAAGCATGGATACAAGGAAGACCCGTCGGACCCACGGGATTGACTGCGGGGACAACCTCGACGACTCGGGCCAGCTGGCATCGGGGGGTGAGGACGAGGAATTGCCCACGCTGCAGGATCCGCCAACGGCGCCGGACGAGCGACGGGGGACCGACGCCGTGCTCCGCGAGGCGCACTCCCGTCTGGCGGAGCTGCTGCTCGCCGCCGCGTCCATCCTGGCGGAGATCAGCTCGTCGGGAGGAGCGGGGACGGCGCCGGACGTTCTACAGGGTCGCCCCGCAGATTCCCGCCAAAATGACTTGGCAATTCCCGCCATTTCATCTGCGCCGACTTTTGGCGGGAACGGCCATCACCACGTGGCAGCGGTTCTCCAAGCGCGCCCGCTTACGTCACCAACGCGCGCTGCGGACCGCCATCAAACACCCGCCACTGGGGCCGCCATCTTACACACCGATGGGGTGGCGGAGAGGAAGCACGAGGAGGAGGACGACTTCATCTTTCAACAGCGCCTTCCCACGTTGTCAGCCTTCAAGGCGGAAGGCGGGGACTGGGGCCAATTTCAGCGCAGGTTTTTGGCGCATCAGGAGATGTCCGCCTGGTCCGACGCTACGGCACTGCGGGCACTGCCTGCCATGCTGGACGACAACGCGCTCGCGGCCTTCACGTCCGCACGCAGGTCGGACCGCTCCACGCTCAAGGATGCACTGGCTCTCATGGCCAAGGTCTATGGTCCTCCCTCGGCGTGTCGCCATCATTTTTATGCAAGACGGAAGGCGGACACGGAGACCGTGCTCGCCTATCGCACGGCGTTGCTGGCTCTCGCCGACGCCGCGTTCCCTCGTATGGACGAGGAGGGCCAAGATGCGATGGTTTTGGAGCAACTGCTCAAGTTGGCGCAGGACCTGGGGGTCCCCATCAACACGGCCGACGAGACCGATATTTCTTCCTTACGGGTCGCTACGAGCATACAAGCGCACGAGGTCCTTCAACGTAAACAGGGGGTCGTCTGCAACGCTGCCGTGGCCTCAGCTCCGGGCCCGGTAGTCACCGTGCCCCAAGTCGTCAGCCCACGAGAGGAGGCGTTCATCGCGGGACGACCGCTGGACTGGAGGTCGGGGGGTCGTTCGCCTCTGCGATCGGCCCGCAAGCTGGAGCAACCGAGATCTCCGACGACTGTCATCACGTGTTATAACTGCGGCCTCCGGGGCCATGTGGCCTCCGGTTGCCGCGCCCCACGTCAGCGCGCCATGGGACCTCGGCTGGACGACGAACAAGGCCCCAAGTCATCCCTACAAACCCCGGCAAGTCGCGGCACCTCACATGCTCGGCCCGCATACTCGACACGCATGGGCCGTCGCGTTGCGGCGGAGGAGAGCCGAGTAGGGTTCGGGGATTCGGTTCGGCGAGGGGGTTCGGCCGGGACCGGGGAGACATTAAATGGTCGGAGTTGGGGCACAGAATAGTGGCTGCCTCAGCGGGTTCATCCGTCGTTACGGATCTATTGATGGGGTCGAGGTCAGGGTGTTAGTGGACACGGGGGCATCGGCGACTATTATATCGGACCTCATTTATAACATTCTCCCTGTACAATGTCGTCCGCTTCTTCCGGTGGATGTGCCATTTTACGCCGCTAACGGGGGATCGTTGGGCATTATCGGTCAGATTAGGGCGTCCATTTGCATTGGAGATATCAAATTGTCGGGACCCGTTTTCGGTTTCGTCCTCCCTGGCGGTCCCTTGTCTATTGGGCACTGATTTTTTGGCAAAAATGCCCATCAAAATTCTCATTGATCAGCGGTTGCATTGAACTACCATCGGGTCGCCGTATTTCATTTTTGACGAGCCCTACTGAAATTCGGACGGCGTGCGCTACCATACAGGCGTTAGCGACACAGACCGTGCACGTGCCCCCGGGTTCACAAATGTTAATTCCCCTCCGGTTGCGGAAGCCATGGGTGAGGGAGGCCTCGGAACAGGGCATGCTTTTGGGTCCTTCTAATAGGGCTGTTGGAGGTCTCGATTTGTCGGTGGCTCACACTTTGGTGGGGGCTGACAGGGATCCGTTTGTGATGGTTTTAAACGCTGGGGCGCGGCCGGCCGTCATTCAGCAGGGCACCGTGCTAGCTCACGCGGCGCGGGTCCCTGCGGAGGAGAGGCTGGTTGCGCAGGCTGATCCGAGTCCCACGCGAAAAACGTAAACCTGAAGGAGGACCTCGATTGGGTCGATTCGCTGTGCGCGGACTCTGACGATTTGTCAGCGGTACAGTTGGGTGCGCTGCGCGGGTTGCTGATTGAATTTTCGGATGTCTTCAGTAAACATAAGTATGACATTGGGTGCACGGACCTGCTACGCCACCACATTGAAACGGGCGATGCGGCACCGGTCAGGCTAAATCCCTTCCGACTGAGTCCTGCTGAGAAGGAACATGTTCAGTCGGCAGTTAACGATATGCTAGAAGCCGACATTATTTCGCCTTCCTCCAGTCCTTGGGGAGCACCTATTGTGCTCGTTAAAAAGCAGGACGGGTCCCTGCGATTTTGCGTCGATTTCCGTCGCCTGAATAAGATCTCTGTGGCCGACGCGTATCCGCTCCCCAGGATGGACGAGTCTCTCGACGCATTGTCTGGTGCGCGATACTTTTCGACTCTTGATTTATTATCCGGATTCTGGCAGTTGCCACTCGACGAAGAGTCTAAGCCTAAGACTGCATTTCGGACTCCAGGGGGCCTGTTTCAGTTTAACCGGTTACCCATGGGACTTCACTCCTCTCCGGCGACGTTTCAGCGTCTTATGGAATTGGTTTTGTCGGGCTTGCAGTGGGATACGTGCCTCATTTACCTTGACGATGTCATTGTTTTCAGTAAAACGTTCGAAGAACACCTCCAGCGATTGAGAGGGGTGTTCTTGCGAATGCGATCGGCTAAATTAAAGTTTAAACCGGCCAAATGCCACCTTTTTCGTAAATCCGTAGATACTTGGGTCACATTGTCGACTCTTCGGGGATTTCTACCGATCCTGCGAAGACGGACTGTGTCAGTTCGTGGCCGACGCCCACGTCAGTGTCAGACGTGCGCAGTTTCATCGGTTTTGCTTCGTATTATCGCCGATTCGTTGAGCACTTCGCCACCATTGCAAAACCCTTGCACGCTCTAACGGCGAAAGGAGTGAAGTTCCGATGGGGACCGGAGGAGGAGGCTGCATTCTGCTCCCTCCGGGACGCCTTGGTAGGGGCCCCACCCTTGCGCTATCCGGACTTTGCGAGTCCCTTCTTGCTAGACACGGATGCTAGCAACACGGGCATTGGGGGAGTGCTGTCCCAAGTCGTTGGAGGGGTCGAACGAGGTGGTCGCCTATGGTAGCAGGGTGTTGTCGCCGGCAGAGCAGCGCTACTGCGTCACCCGTCGCGAGCTGCTTGCCATTGTTTTTTTCGTACAACAATTCAGACCATATCTCTATGGTCGTCACTTTCACGGTCCGGACGGACCACGCGGCGCTCCAGTATTCATTGCGGGTCGCCCAGCCCTCGGGCCAATTAGTCGCGGTGGTTGGAAGTCCTCCAGGACTATCAGTTCACGACTACGTACCGTAAGGGGTTGCGACACACAAATGCCGATGCCCTGTCGCGGTTGTTGCCTTGTCACAAATGTGCGTGCTTATCGGGATCGGCGCGCTGTAAACCGCCAGTTACGGAAGGTATGGAGGCGTTGGTTGCGACCGCGAGCACACCAATTGGGGATGGTCCCGCTACCCCTGGGGGTCAGGACTCGCTGCTCTCACTGTCATTGATTGAGTGGGGCCGTCTCCAAATGGCGGACAGCTCCCTGCTAGCATTGCGCCGCAAGACGGGGGGTTCCGAAGGTGACCACTGACCGAACTGGCTCCTACGTAGCTTAAGCAAGGCCTGTTGATGAGATGGGACAGTTTGTCCCGGCGGCATGCGATTGTGGTGCCTTCTGCTGTGAGGGGGAAGGTTGTCTTGGCCGCACACGAACGCCTCTTGCATTTGGGAGTTAACAAAACGCTTGCCCTGCTTCAGCGTGACTATTATTGGCCGGGAATGGGGGAGTGACGTGGTGAATATTCTGAAGGGTTGTGTTGAGTGCGCCAGACGGAAACCACCGCCCGTGGCAGCTAATCCACCGCTGCAATCCATTCAGGTCTCGCGCACTAACGAGCTCGTTGCACTCGATATTCTGGGGCCTTTTCCAGGTCACGCCTAGAGGTAATAAGTACCTGTTGGTGGGGGTCGAATATTTTACCCGGTGGCCTATGGCGTGGCCACTCGCCAACCAGTCGGCGGCGGCTGTGACGGACGCCTTTGTCCAGGGCTACGTCCTGGACAAGGGGGCTCCCGAACGCTTGCTGACCTGACCAAGGGAAAAATTTTTCGAGTAAATTACTGCAAGAGGTGTGCGACCTGTTAGGTACCTAAGAAGGTGCGTACCTCCCCGTACCACCCGCAGACGGACGGGATGGTGGAGAGGACTCACAGGACATTGACTTCTATGCTGTGCCAGCAGGTGTGTGAGGCACATGTTGATTGGGACCTGCAGGTCCCTGGGGTCCTCGCCGCGTATAGAATGGCCCCCCATGCAGCTACGGGATTTTCCCCGTTTTATCTGATGTACGGTCGGGAAGCCGACCCGCCCATGGAAACGCAGCTGGGTCTGCCCGCACCACGAACTAATTCGAAATTGGCAGAGCATATTAAATTTAATATTCGTAAGCTGACAGAGGCGAGGGAGGCCGCACGGCTTAATTCGCGGGGTCGCCAAATTGCAAACGAGCGGTTGCGTGCACGAAAGGTGTCCGTGCACAACTGGGAACCAGGTGACAGGGCCTGGCTGCATTGCCCTCAGGCACCTTTGGCTACGTCGCCTAAATTGTTGAAGCCATGGCGGGGACCCGTGGAGGTCGTGCGGATTGCACGCCCCCAGTGCGTTCAGATAAAATGGGGAAAACGCCGTTGGTACGTCCACCCCTCCCGGCTGAAACCGTTCTCGCCTCCACATGGCCTCCCCTTGTGTCGTGAGGGCCGAGCATGTGACGTGACCGACGACCCTAAGGGGGAAATGTCTTTGCCTGATCCTCACATGTCTCCGCCTGATCCGCTCCCAGGTGTCTCGGAACTGACAGCTGCCGACCATCGGCGGTCGGATCTTCGCGGCGGGGCCGGTCCTTCCGGGCCCGATCCGCGCCGTCTAGAGCTGCCGGAGCCACCGGACGGTCGCCAGCGTCCCGTCCCATACGACGGACCGGCCAGACGGACTCGCGCTAGGTCGCGCTACTTTTTATGACCTACCACGTGAGGAGTCGAGGCAGCCGGAGCGCCTCGTCACTGCGTTTAGTCACAGAGACACTTGGCGCGTTCGGTTTCTGGAGTTCGCTTTTATTGTGTTGTTCGTCGGGCTGTATATTGCTTCTTATTTAAGTGTTGTTGTTGTGTTGTCGTTGTTGCGTTACGGGGCACACTGGGGGGTGGGGTTCTTTTTTTTATTATTGCGTTGACGTTGGGTTGTGTTGTTGGTTAACAGCCGGGCCGGCTGCAAGCTATGTGGGAGGGGGTGATGTAGTGGTGATATGCGCTGGGATTAGGGATCGTATGCCAGCGCGTAATGATTGGCTGTGTATGTGGTGACGCGCGCTGACGGTGGAGGATCAGGGGTCAGCGCGGGGTCGTGGGTTACGGGGTGCTGATTGGCTGTGTGCCGGTGACGCGCTGAGAGGGAGTGATCAGGTGACAGCGCGGTGTGATTGGTGGAGTAGTGTTAACACGCGCTGGGGGAAAACGGATCGTAGAGAGAGTGCGTCGTGATTGGTTCACTAAGGAGCGATGCTCACGTCGACGTACGCATCAGCTCCGTCTCTCGTGAGCAGGGGCTATAAAAGGGGATGCACACAGGCGTGAGGGCAGTGTGTAACCAGCGAAGAATGAAGACGGGGATGAAGACCTAGGGCCCTGCGGTACCTAGTCCCGCTGTCCTAACGGGACCGGGACTCTGTGTAACCCAGAGGCGAGTGTAGTGTGTGTAGCCATAGGCATAAGGTCTACACGAGCCGAATGCATTGTGTGTAGCCAGGGACATAGGGTCTACACGAGTCGAGTGTATTGTGTAGCCAGAGGCATAGGGTCTACACGAGTGAAGGGTATCGTGTGTAGCCAGAGGCCTAGAGTTTACACGAGATTAGTGGAGTGTGAAGTCGGAAGAAAGGAGACCACACGTTGTATTTTGACACGTAAAGATTTAATAAAAAGTGTGTTCCCGTCAAGAAGTTCCTGCCGTCAATTCCCATACTTCACATATGTAAAGTATGAACTTGGCGGGAGACGACTTCGCGGGTTGCACACCTTTTTATTAACGTCAACTTCTCTTTACACGGGTGGCTAAGTACAGCCTGACACACAAGGCTCCCTAACTTCTCCTTACACGGGTGGCTAACTACAGCCTGACACACAGAGCTCCCTAGGCTACACCCTCACGGGCTCTTACGCCCCGTAGCTCTCGGAACCCACCTAACCGGGGTATCCGTCTCGACTCTGGGTCCCACAGCCTCGTCCCACATGGACGTCAGACCACGGGTCCCACAGCCTCGCCTCCGAACCACACAGCGTCCTGGCCCTTATAAGGACCGCGGGACCAGGGGTTTCGGGGCCCTATCTCTTCAGCTTCGTCTTCGATCTTCAACTGGTTATCAACTCCCCGAGTGCTCCCTCGCGTCCTCCTTTATAGCCCTAAATGCGGACCTCGTTGAGAGCACCCACCCCAGTTGGCCAATCACTGCGTACTCCCTACGATCCTCTTTCCCACATGATGTCAGCGCGCACAACCACGCACCTCGCGCCGCCCCGTGATCCATCACCGTCGGCGCGTGTCAACCCCACCCCTCTTGACGTAGCCACGCCCGGCGCGCTCATACGCACGCCGCCCCTTTTGTCAGCACGTACCACCACTACAGATGCACCACCAGCTGTACCCCCTTACTGTGCCAGGCTAGGTGCAGGAGGTCATGTGGCAGACCCAGCAGGTGCCATGGGTTGGCCGACTGAGATGACCGGTAGATGCACCACCAGCTGTACCCCCCTACTGTGCCAGGCTAGGTGCAGGAGATCATGGGGCAGACCCAGCAGGTGCCGTAGGTTGGCCGACTGAGATGACCGATAGATGCACCACCAGCTGTACCCCCCTACTGTGCCAGGCTAGGTGCAGGAGATCATGGGGCAGACCCAGCAGGTGCCGTAGGTTGGCCGACTGAGATGACCGGTAGATGCACCACCAGCTGTAACCCCCTACTGTGCCAGGCTAGGTGCAGGTCACGGGACAGACCCAGCAGGTGCCATGGGTTGCCTGACTGAGATGACGGGTAGAGACGCATCACCACCTCTACCCCCTACTATGCCAACTTGCTGTGTTTTAGCCTCCCGGCGCTCCGCTCATTGTTGTGAGCGTCGCTCCTCTGCCCTCCGTTGTTGCTGGAGGGCGACCGCCCAGCAACAGCAGCAGTGTCCTTCACGAGCCTCCTCCAAAGACAAAGACACATATCCCCAATATAGCCTTAACGGACTATCAGGGGCAAGTGCTGTTTGGTGGGGGCTGGGGATGGGGGGGGGTGTGGGCTGGGGGGGGCGAGCGAGCGAGCGGGAGATCCGCACACAGACTGGCGGGTACGAGAGCGGAGCGATCTTATATTCTTGGTTCTTTCGGTAAAGTCACGTAGATGAGCGGAGTGATGTCACGGACACGGCTGGACACGTGTCGACCCGCACAGCCGGCCCGCCCCTAAACCCCATGATGGGGAGGAGGGCGAGTCGCTGGCCGTCGTGGCGGAGACTCTGGTCGCGCCGTGGCCTGCTTCTGCGGCCGTCTGGAATGCTCTCTCTCTTGCCTTTCCGATTCCAGTGCAAAGACGACTTGACAACACTTGTCTCGAGATGGTTTCGTTATTGAAGGCACGTTCAATCGACATCAGGCGGAGGACCCCACCGCAACAGCCCCGAGTCTCCCGCGCATCTCCCACTTATATACGGACCGAGGCCATGCCCCCCCTCCCCTTCCCGAACCTTCCCGCCGACTCTGCACACTCGCTCCGCCGGCAGACTCCACCTGTCATTACCTCCCGTGGCCACCAGTCCCTTCGCACTGTGGGCTGACTCCCCTGTCATTACCTCCCGTGGCCGCTAGTCCCTTCGCACTGTGGGCTGACTCCACCTGTCATTACCTCCCGTGGCCACCAGTCCCTTCGCACTGTCGGCTGACTCCCCTGTCATTACCTCCCGTGGCCGCTAGTCCCTTCACACTCACAGCTGACTCCCCTGTCATTACCTCCCGTGGCCACCAGTCCCTTCACACTCACAGCTGACTCCCCTGTCATTACCTCCCGTGGCCACCAGTCCCTTCCCACTGCAGGCTGACTCCCCTGTCATTACCTCCCGTGGCCGCTAGTCCCTTCACACTCACAGCTGACTCCCCTGTCATTACCTCCCGTGGCCACCAGTCCCTTCCCACTGCAGGCTGACTCCCCTGTCATTACCTCCCGTGGCCACCAGTCCCTTCGCACTGTGGGCTGATTCCCCTGTCATTACCTCCCGTGGCCACTAGTCCCTTCACACTGTGGGCTGACTCCCCTGTCATTACCTCCCGTGGCCACCAGTCCCTTCGCACTGTGGGCTGACTTCCCTGTCATTACCTCCCGTGGCCACCAGTCCCTTCGCACTGTGGGCTGACTCCCCTGTCATTACCTCCCATGGCCACCAGTCCCTTTGCACTGTGGGCTGACTCCCCTGTCATTACCTCCCGTGGCCGCTAGTCCCTTCGCACTGTCGGCTGACTCCCCTGTCATTATCTCCCATGGCCACCAGTCCCTTCGCACTGGATAAACACCACCAATCACTCCATGTTGTAATGCAGTCAACAAACTTTATTTGGATTGTTCCACACCACCCCATGAATCCACTTCACCGTCTGTCGCCACCTTCGCGTCCGACAGAACAGTTTTGGGGGGCCACAGTAATCGGGTGGGACAGCCACCCGGGCTGACAGCTCTCCCTCCTACAAAAAACAAAATCTTCACTCGCGACATCTTTAGGACGTGACAGCCGCCATCGTCGCCGACGACCGAGAATGAGAATGAGCGGCCTGTGAAGAAGAGTGGCGATGCAATGCGGCCACTGGACATTGAACTCAACACGGCGTATGTCTACTAGCGTGTGTCTACTAGCGTGTGTCTACGTGTGTCTGTGTCTACGTGTGTCTACGTGTGTCTACGTGTGTCTGTGTCTACGTGTGTCTGTGTCTACGTGTGTCTACGTGTCTGTGTGTCTACGTGTGTCTACGTGTGTCTGTGTCTACGTGTGTCTACTAGCGTGTGTCTACGTGTGTCTGTGTCTACGTGTGTCTACGTGTGTCTACGTGTGTCTGTGTGTGTCTACGTGTGTCTACGTGTGTCTACGTGTGTCTGTGTGTGTCTACGTGTGTCTGTGTGTGTCTACGTGTGTCTGTGTCTACGTGTGTCTACGTGTGTCTGTGTCTACGTGTGTCTACGTGTGTCTGCGTGTGTCTGTGTGTGTCTACGTGTGTCTACGTGTGTCTACGTGTGTCTGTGTGTGTCTACGTGTGTCTGTGTCTGTGTGTGTCTACGTGTGTCTGTGTCTACGTGTGTCTATGTGTGTCTGTGTCTACGTGTGTCTACGTGTGTCTGTGTGTCTACGTGTGTCTGTGTGTCTACGTGTGTCTACGTGTGTCTGTGTCTACGTGTGTCTGTGTCTACCTGTGTCTGTGTGTCTACGTGTGTCTGTGTCTACGTGTGTCTATGTGTGTCTACGTGTGTCTGTGTCTACGTGTGTCTACATGTGTCTACGTGTGTCTGTGTCTACATGTGTCTACGTGTGTCTGTGTCTACGTGTGTCTGTGTCTCCGTGTGTCTGTGTCTACGTGTGTCTACGTGTGTCTACGTGTGTCTGTGTCTACGTGTGTCTGTGTCTACGTGTGTCTACGTGTGTCTGTGTGTCTACGTGTGTCTGTGTCTACGTGTGTCTATGTGTGTCTGTGTCTGTGTGTCTGTGTCTGTGTGTCTACCGCGTGTGCCGTGAGCACCGCGGCGCTAGTTGGAGGCGGCGTCTCTGTGGCGAAGCTGCTCTTCGGGGCGGCTCCTGCGGCTGCGCTTGCTGGGGGGCTCCTCCTGGCTGCAGCCCTGGGGAGGGACAGGGGGGGGGGGCACGCACGACGATCAGTGAGAGAACCACAGACTCACCACAGAGACCCACAAACTCACCACACAGAGACCCACAGACTCACCACACAGAGACCCATAGACTCACCACACAGAGACCCACAGACTCACCACACAGAGACCCACAGACTCACCACACAGAGACGCACAGACTCACCACACAGAGACCCACAGACTCACCACACAGAGACCCATAGACTCATCACACAGAGACCCACAGACTCACCACACAGAGACCCACAGACTCACCACACAGAGACGCACAGACTCACCACACAGAGACCCATAGACTCACCACACAGAGACCCACAGACTCACCACACAGAGACCCACAGACTCACCACACAGAGACGCACAGACTCACCACAGAGACCCATAGACTCACCACACAGAGACGCACAGACACACCACACAGAGACGCACAGACTCACCACACAGAGACCCATAGACTCACCACACAGAGACCCACAGACTCACCACACAGAGACCCACAGACTCACCACACAGAGACCCACAGACTCGCCGCACAGAGACCCACAGACTCGCCACACAGAGACGCACAGACTCACCACACAGAGACCCATAGACTCACCACACAGAGACCCACAGACTCACCACACAGAGACCCACAGACTCACCACACAGAGACCCACAGACTCGCCGCACAGAGACCCACAGACTCGCCACACAGAGACCCACAGACTCACCACACAGAGACCCATAGACTCATCACACAGAGACCCACAGACTCACCACATAGAGACCCACAGACTCACCACAGAGACCCACAGACTCGCCACACAGAGACCCACAGACTCGCCACACAGAGACCCATAGACTCACCACACAGAGACCCACAGACTCACCACACAGAGACCCACAGACTCACCACACAGAGACCCACAGACTCACCACACAGAGACCCACAGACTCACCAAACAGAGACCCACAGACTCACCACAGAGACCCACAGACTCGCCACACAGAGACCCATAGACTCACCACACAGAGACCCACAGACTCACCACACAGAGACCCACAGACTCACCACACAGAGACGCACAGACTCACCACACAGAGACCCACAGACTCGCCACACAGAGACCCACAGACTCACCACACAGAGACCCATAGACTCACCACACAGAGACCCACAGACTCACCACACAGAGACCCACAGACTCACCACACAGAGACGCACATACTCACCACACAGAGACGCACAGACTCACCACACAGAGACCCATAGACTCACCACACAGAGACCCATAGACTCATCACACAGAGACCCACAGACTCGCCACACAGAGACTCACAAACTCATCACACAGAAACCCACAGACTCACCACACAGAGACCCACACAGAGACCCATAGACTCACCACACAGAGACGCACAGACTCCATCACACAGAGACCCACAGACTAACCAAACAGCGACCCACAGACTCACCACACAGAGACCCACAAACTCACCACAGAGACACACACGTACACACAAACACACATCCACATGCGCGTACACACACACGCACACACGCACGCACCACGCATGGGGACGGTGCGCTCACCAGCTCAGCCGGCAGTGGAGTGAACTTCCCACTGCTGCTGCCTCTGCTGCTGCTACTGCTGCTGCCGCTGCTGCCGCCGCTGCTGCCGCTGCTGATGGCGCTGCTGATGATGCTGCTGTTGATGCTGCTACTGCCGCTGCTGCTGCCGCTGCTGCTGCCGCTGCCGCTGCCGCTGCCGCTGCCGCTGCCGCTGCCGATGGCGCTGCTGATGATGCTGCTGTTGATGCTGCTATTGCCGCTGCTGCTGCCGCTGCCGCTGCCGCTGCCGCTGCTGCTACTGCTGCTGCTGCCGCTGCTGCTGCCGCTGCTGATGGCGCTGTTGATGATGCTGCTGTTGATGCTGCTACTGCCGCTGGTGCTGCCGCTGCTGCTGCCGCTGCCGCTGCTGATGGCACTGCTGATGGCACTGCCGCTGCTGCTGCTGCCGCTGCTGATGCCGCTGCTGCTGCTGCCACTGCTGATGGCACTGCTGATGGCACTGCTGATGGCACTGCTGCTGCTGCTGCCGCTGCTGCTGCTGCTGCTACTGCTGCTGCCGCTGCCGCTGCCGCTGCCGCTGCTGATGCCGCTGCTGCTGCCGCTGCTGCTGTTGTTGTTGCTGCTGCTGCTGCCGCTGCCGCTGCTGTTGGCGCAGGTCGCGGTGCCGGCATAGAGCCGGGGCGCTAGCGGCGACACCGCCGCCGAGGGGCACAGCCGCGCCACCACGGCGCTCACGTTGTCGGCCGGGCGGCCGAGCCGGTGCCAGCGAGACAGCGCCTCGGCCACCAGCAGCTGTGCCGGCGTGAGGCCTCCAGCACCGCTGATGCTGCTGCTAGCACCACCACCACTGCTAGCACCACCACTGCTAGCACCACCACTGCTAGCACCACCACTGCTAGCACCACCAACGCTAGCACCACCACCACTGCTAGCACCACCACTGCTGGCACCACCACTGCTAGCACCACCACTGCTAGCACCACCACCGCTAGCACCACCACCGCTAGCACCACCACCGCTGCTGGCACCACCACCGCTGGCCTGCAGGACGAGACGTGTGTGTGTGTGTATACGTGAGTGTATGTGTACGTGAGAGTGTGTGTGTGTACGTGAGTGTGTGTGTGTGTACGTGAGTGTGTGTGTATACGTGAGTGTGTGTGTGTACGTGAGTGTGTGTGTGTACGTGAGTGTGTGTGTATACGTGAGTGTGTGTGTGTACGTGAGTGTGTGTGTGTGTACGTGAGTGTGTGTGTGTACGTGAGTGTGTGTGTGTACGTGAGTGTGTGTGTGTACGTGAGTGTGTGTGTGTGTACGTGAGTGTGTGTGTGTACGTGAGTGTGTGTGTGTACGTGAGTGTGTGTGTGTACGTGAGTGTGTGTGTGTACGTGAGTGTGTGTGTGTGTGTACGTGAGTGTGTGTGTGTACGTGACTATAGCGTGTGTGCATATAGACGTGTGTGTATGTAGATGTGTGTATGTAGATGTGTGTGTGTGTAGATGTGTGTGTATGTTGATGTGTGTATGTCGATGTATATTGATGTGTGTGTGTAGATGTGTGTGTGTATGTTGATGTGTGTGTGTAGATGTGTGTGTGTGTAGATGTGTGTGTGTATGTTGATGTGTGTGTGTAGATGTGTGTGTGTAGATGTGTGTGTGTGTAGATGTGTGTGTGTATGATGATGTGTGTGTGTAGACGTGTGTGTGTGTGTGTGTATGTAGACGTGTGTATGTTGATGTATGTATACGTGTGTGTGTGTGTATGTAGATGTGTGTATAGAGTATGTAGATGTGTGTGTGTATGTAGACGTGTGTGTGTATGTTGATGTGTGTATACGTGTGTGTGTGTATGTAGATGTGTGTGTGTATAGTGTATGTATACGTGTGTGTGTATGTAGATGTGTGTGTGTAGATGTGTGTGTGTATGTTGATGTGTGTGTGTAGACGTGTGTGTGTGTGTATGTAGACGTGTGTATGTTGATGTGTGTATGTTGATGTGTGTATACGTGTGTGTGTGTATGTAGATGTGTGTGTGTATAGAGTATGTAGATGTGTGTGTGTATGTAGACGTGTGTGTGTATATTGATGTGTGTGTGTAGATGTGTGTGTGTATAGTGTATGTAGATGTGTGTGTGTGTATGTAGATGTGTGTATGTAGATGTGTGTATGTAGACGTGTGTGTGTGTATGTTGATGTGTGTATACGTGTGTGTGTGTATGTAGATGTGTGTGTGTATAGTGTATGTATACGTGTGTGTGTATGTAGATGTGTGTGTGTAGATGTGTGTGTGTATGTTGATGTGTGTGTGTAGACGTGTGTGTGTGTGTATGTAGACGTGTGTATGTTGATGTGTGTATGTTGATGTGTGTATACGTGTGTGTGTGTATGTAGATGTGTGTGTATAGAGTATGTAGATGTGTGTGCGTATGTAGACGTGTGTGTGTATATTGATGTGTGTGTGTAGATGTGTGTGTGTATAGTGTATGTAGATGTGTGTGTGTGTATGTAGATGTGTGTATGTAGATGTGTGTATGTAGACGTGTGTGTGTGTATGTTGATGTGTGTATACGTGTGTGTGTGTATGTAGATGTGTGTGTGTATAGTGTATGTAGATGTGTGTGTGTAGACGTGTGTGTGTATGTTGATGTGTGTATACGTGTGTGTGTGTATGTAGATGTGTGTGTATAGTGTATGTATACGTGTGTGTGTGTGTATGTAGATGTGTGTATGTAGACGTGTGTGTGTGTCGACGTGTGTGTGTGTAGACGTGTGTGTGTATGTTGATGTATGTATACGTGTGTGTGTATGTAGATGTGTGTGTATAGTATGTGTAGACGTGTGTGTGTATAGTGTATGTAGACGTGTGTGTGTAGACGTAGGTGTGTGTATAGTGTATGTAGACGTGTGTGTGTAGACGTGTGTATGTGTGTGTCGACCTGCTCGTCAGCTCGTTGGCAGAGCCGCACGGCCTCCGTGGGCATTAAGACGTCCCAGACGCCGTCGGTGGCCAGCACGAGGTGGCGGTGGCGCTGCGGCTCCAGCCGGTAGGCGCTCACGTCCGGCTCGGGGGACACCACGAACTGGCACCTCGCTGCCTCGTAGCTCCAGAGGTCCCCTGTGCACACACACACGTGTACGCACACACACACATGTACACACACACATGTACACACACACGTGTACACACACACATGTACACACACCACAAACTGGCGCCTCGCAGCCTCGTAGCTCCAGAGGCCCCTGTGGGATATCGCCAACACACACACATGTACACACACACACACATGTACACACACACACACATGTACACACACACACGTAAACATTTAGGCTGGCCTGCCTACGATCCATCTTGGGTTTAACAAGGCTGGATTGTGTTAGAAGCTCACAAATCCTTGAAAGATCTGGGCAAAGTCCCATCGGTGAGCTCCTCCGGCAGGCAAGGCTGCGTTGGGCTAGAGAAGAGATGAAGTGATGTGGTACAGGAGGACGTGGAGCTGAGTGGACTTGCCGATGACCGGTACCAGCGGTGTCAAGATCGGCCTCTGTGGAACAGGCTCGAGAAGGACGCTACTGGGCAGTTGGAGGCAGTCGCCCTCCAACAACAACGGAGGACGGAGGAGCGACGCGCACAACAACGAGCGGAGCGCCGGGTGGCTAAAGCACAGCAAGTTGGTTCAGTAGGGGGCACAGGTGGTGCATCAGCCAGTCATCTCGGTCATCTCGGTCAGTCGACCCGTGGCACCTGGGTCTGTCCCGTGACCTCCTGCCAGCGGGCGTTCGACACTTCACGTGGCCTCAAGGTGCACTTGGCCTGGCACAAGCGTCGTGGTGACGTCACCGCCACTTAGTGGCGAATGGCGGTTGTTGTTGTTGTTGTGTGTGTAGGTGTGTGTGTAGGTGTGTGTGTAGGTATGTGTAGGTGTGTGTGTGTAAGTGTGTGTAGGTGTAGGTGTGTGTGTAAGTGTGTCTGTAGGTGTGTGTGTAGGTGTGTGTGTGTAGGTGTGTGTGTGTAAGTGTGTAGGTGTGTAGGTGTAAGTGTGTGTGTGTGTGTAGGTGTGTGTGTGTAGGTGGGGAGCGGTAGTGTAGCGGTTAGCGCGCTGCGCTATGAACTTGGCGACCCGGGTTCGATTCCCGCTCACGGTTAACACCAGTGACGATTATCTGAACCGGTCCTGGGCCTCCCCTAGGTCGACTCAGCCTTAAATGAGTACCTGGTGCGGTGTGTAAACATCGCCACTAGGGAGACAAGGCGGTCGGGCGTGGTGCTGGCCACCCACCCCCTCGTGTACCGTTCCGGCCTTCATAGGTGCTCGCTAACAGCACTTGCCCCTACAGTCTGTTCAGGCTATACGGGGAATCTTTGTCTTTTGTGTAGGTGTGTGTGTGTAGGTGTGTGTGTAGGTGTAAGTAGGTGTAGGTGTGTAGGTGTAAGTGTGTGTGTGTGTAGGTGTGTTTAGGTGTGTGTGTAAGTGTGTGTGTGTAGGTGTGTGTGTGTAGGTGTGTGTGTGTAAGTGTGTGTAGGTGTGTGTGTGTAAGTGTGTGTGTGTAGGTGTAGGTGTGTGTGTAGGTGTGTGTGTAAGTGTGTAGGTGTGTGTAGGTGTGTAAGTGTATAAGTGTGTAAGTGTATAAGTGTGTAGGTGTGTGTAGGTGTGTAAGTGTATAAGTGTGTGTGTGTAAGTGTGTGTAGGTGTGTGTGGTAAGTGTGTGTGTGTAGGTGTAGGTGTGTGTGTAGGTGTGTGTGTAAGTGTGTAGGTGTGTGTAGGTGTGTGTGTGTAGGTGTGTGTGTAGGTGTGTGTGTAGGTGTGTGTGTGTAGGTGTGTGTGTGTAGGTGTGTGTGTGTAAGTGTGTAGGTGTAAGTGTGTGTGTGTGTAGGTGTGTGTAGGTGTGTGTGTGTAGGTGTGTGTGTAGGTGTGTGTGTAAGTGTGTGTGTGTGTAGGTGTGTGTGTGTAGGTGTGTATGTAAGTGTGTGTGTGTAGGTGTGTGTAGGTGTGTAGGTGTGTGTGTGTGTAAGTGTGTAGGTGTGTGTGTGTGTAGGTGTGTGTGTGTAGGTGTGTATGTAAGTGTGTGTGTGTAGGTGTGTGTAGGTGTGTAGGTGTGTGTGTGTGTAAGTGTGTAGGTGTGTGTGTGTGTAGGTGTGTGTGTGTGTGGGGAGCGGTAGTGTAGCGGTTAGCGCGCTGCGCTATGAACCTGGCGACCCGGGTTCGATTCCCGCTCACGGCTAACACCAGTGACGATTATCTGAACCGGTCCTGGGCCTCCCCTAGGTCGACTCAGCCTTAAATGAGTACCTGGTGCGGTGTGTAAACATCGCCACTAGGGAGACAAAGGCGGTCGGGCGTGGTGCTGGCCACCCACCCCCTCGTGTACCGTTCCGGTCTTCATAGGTGCTCGCTAACAGCACTTGCCCCTACAGTCTGTTCAGGCTATACGGGGGATCTTTTGTGTGTGTGAGTACCGAGGGAGCGTGACACGGCCAGGCATGGGATGTACTCCGTGTTGGCGCTCTGCTGCTCAGCGCCGCCGTGAGCCACTCGCCTCCTCCTCCAGGCCACACGGCAAGGCCCCCCTGGCTTACTCATCACCCTGGCGGGCAGACACACAAAGACAAAGATCCCCCGTGTAGCCTTAACAGACTGTAGGGGCAAGTGCTGTTAGCGAGCACCTATGAAGGCCGGAACGGCACACGAGGGGGTGGGTGGCCAGCACCACGCCTGGCCGCCTTTGTCTCCCTAGTGGCGATGTTTACACACCGCACCGGGTAGTTGTTGAGGCTGGGTCGACCTAGGGGAGGCCCTGGACACGGTTCAGATAA
>NW_026891001.1:0-43219 GCF_015708825.2 Lethenteron reissneri
GCCGTGAGTGGCGGGGTGCCCGCCAGAGCCGCGTGCGTGGCCCCCAGCCCCCAAACAGGCTGTGCGCGGCCTTGCCGGCGCCGGTGCAATCCGGCGGCAGCAGGTCTGGGACCACCGCCTTCTTCTCCTCCTCGTGTTCCGCTGCCGTGGCCGCGGCAGCCGCCGCCGTGTTTCGCTCCGGGGTGGCCCAGTCCACCTCGATGGTCCGGCCCCAGAGCCAGAAGCGAAGTTGACGGAGCTTCTTCCGGGCCATGGCGGCCGCGTGATGGCTCTCGTACTCGATGAACGCGAAGCCTCGGTTGAGGGTGTTGTCGCGTAAATGGACGCTCGTCTTGACACCCACCACGCCCTCTGTGGCGTCGCTCATCACCATCATCACCTCCGCTCGCGTCTTGTCCTTTGGCAGCCCCCCGATGAAGAGACGGCGAAAGTGCATGCTCACTTTGACTCCGATGCGGTGTCCGGGACGGATCTCCAAGTTGTTGAGTTTCTTGACGGCGTCCTTGGCGTGGGAGCGCATCGCGTAGGTGACGAACGCGAAGCCGCGGTTCTCTCCGCTGAACGCCATCATGAGGCGGAGCTGGTAGATCTTGCCCACCGCCTCCAGCGCGGGAACCAGCTCGTCTTCGTAGAGGTCGCGTGGGATCCTCCCCACGAACACCTCGCAGCCGCGGGCGGGAGGGGGGCCCTGCCAGTCGGGCGGCGGTCCGAACTTCCTCTGTCCGTTCTCCTGGAAGATGTTGTACCCCGTGCGCAGCTTGAGGTACAGCAGGTCCCTCTCCAGACAGGCCATGCCGAGCATCGGTGGATTGGCTACGGGTGGCGCTGGGGCAGCGGGTTGGGGCCGGTGGAGAACTTGACACGCAGTGGGGGGAATCAACTGCTGGAGAGGAAGAGAAAGAGAGTGGAGAGAGAGACGCGTTTAAGCAGAGGTCCCTAAAAAACGCACACACTCACTCACCCACTCACTCACCCAGTCACTCACCCAGTCACTCACACACTTACACACACACTCACCCGCACACTCACACCCACTCACCCACTCACCACCCACTCGCTCACTCATCCACTCACACACTCATCCACCCACTCATCCACCCACTCACCCACTCACACACCCACTCACACACTCACCACCCACCCACACACTCACCAACCCACCCACACACTCATCCACCCACTCACCCACTCACACACCGAATCACTCACACACTCACTCACCCACCCACTCACCCAACCACTCACACACTCACTCACCCCACTCACCCCAGTCACTCACTCACCCACTCATTCACTCATCCACCACACTCACACACTCACTCCCACACACTCATCCACCAACTCACCCACTCACACACTCACCACCCACTCACACACTCAACCCACACACTCATCCACCTACTCACCCACTCACACACCCACTCACTCACCCAGTCGCTCACCCACCCACTCACCCAACCACTCACACACTCACTCAATCGCTCACCCAGTCGCTCACACACACACTCACCCACACACTCATCCACTCACTCAGCCACTCACTCACACACCACCTACACACTCACATACTCACTCACACACTCACACACTCACTCACTCACACAGTCGCTCACTTACTCAATGTCCCAGTCGCTCACACACCCACTCACTCACCCACCCACCCACTCACCCACTCACTCACTCACACACACACTCACTCACCCAGTCGCTCACCCACCCACTCACACACCCACGCACACACCCACTTACTCACCCACCAACTCACACACCCACTCACTCACACAGTCGCTCGCTCACTCACACACACACTCACCACCCACTCACACACTCACCCACACACTCACCCACACACTCATCTACCCACTCACCCACCCACCTACACACTCACACACCCACTCACCCACCCACTCACACACCCCACCCACTCACCCACCCACTCACTGACCCAATCGCTCACTCACTCACTCGCCCAGTCGCTCACACACTCACCCACACACTCAACACCCACTCACACACTCACCCACCCACTCACTCACCCAGTCGCTCACACACTCACCCACACACTCAACACCCACTCACACACTCACCCACCCACTCACTCACCCAGTCGCTCACACACTCACCCACACACTCATCCACCCACTCATCCACTCACACACCCACTCACTCACCCAGTCGCTCACCCACCCACTCACCCAACCACTCACACACTCACTCACCCACTCACCCCAGTCACTCACTCACCCACTCATTCACTCATCCACCCACTCACCCACACACTCATCCACTCACCCGCCCACTCACCCACCCACTCACTCACCAAGTCGCTCGCTCACTCACTCACCCAGTCGCTCACACACTAACCCACCCAGTCGCTCACACACTCACCCACACACTCACCTACCCACTCACACACCCATTCATCCACCCACCTACCCCCTCATCCATTCACTCACCCAGTCGCTCACTCACTCACCCAGTCGCTCACACACTCACCCACATACTCACTCACCCACCCCACTCACCCACTCACTCACCCACCACTTTCACCCACTCATCCACTCACCTACTCACCCACCCACACACTCATCCACCCACTCACCCACACAGGAGCAGGTGATGATGAGAGGCTTGGCTGATAGAGGGTACCAGCAACAGCACCACAGCAGCAGCAGCAGCAATGGTGCAGCAGTAGCAGCAGCAGCCCTGCAAGATGCGAGTCAGCACGCGACCTTGACCGAGAGTGGAGGTCTCTGCTCTCCAACCCACCCACCCCGCCCGCGTCTTTGTTGAGGGCTCAGTGTCCTTAGTGTTGACTCAGTGGGCTGTTGACTCAACACGTCACTTATTAGCAAGGGGTGGTGGCTTAGGCTCTGGCCAAGAATTCGATTGTGGCCTCCAAGTTGTTATTTAAGCACATTCCTGGGATGCCTTTCTCAATACTCACGTCTAGAGTCAATATCTCGTAGGGTAGACTCTACCCACTGCTGGATGAGGGGTGCAGGAGGGGTAGGGGGGTACAGGGGTGGTGGGAGGTGTACACATATTAATGTTTAACCTATCTAGGTGACTTTTAGCGAAAGACAAAATAAAATGTAACACGTACAGTAGTAGCACCTCGTGTGGCTAATTCAGTGACATGATTCCTTGCGAAAGGTTTCTGTTTTGTGTTTTAACATCTCAACACAACTCCTGTTCATGTGCAAGGGAGGGCCCATGCTATATAATGTCACTCGCGACAAGTGTAAGTCCATGTGTGTGTGTGCACACACACATGGACTTACACACACACATTGGCCCACACGCACAAAGACATCGACTTTAGACACACATAAATGGACTCACACAGACAGACATCGACTTTAGACACACATACATGGACTCACACAGACAGACATCGACTTTAGACACATACATGGAGTTACACACACATATGGACTCACACACACACACACACATGGACTCACACACACATGTGTGTGAGTGTACACACAGGTGAGAGGGAGTACGGGAGGGGGAGGTGGGAGGGAGGTGGGAGGGGGAGGGAGGGGGAGGTGGGAGGGAGGGAGGGGAAGTGGGAGGGAGGAGGTGGGAGGGGGAGGGAGGGGCAGGTGGGAGGTGGGAGGGGGAGGTGGAAGGGGGAGGGAGGGGAGGTGGGAGAGGTGGGAGAGGGGGTGAGGGCGAGGCATGGAGGGGGGGAGGCGTCTGCCAATGGGAGGAGACGGAGGGGGCAGCTGCTGCCCAATGAGCGATGTTCACCAGGAGGGTGGGGGGGGTGACGCCAGTGACCGGCTGGAGCGCGGCGGCCGAGCCGACGGCCGGCGCCCTGGGCTGGCGGCCGGGCGATCTGGGCGTGCCCCGGTACCAGCAGCGGGAGGCGCGCATCTGCAAGCTCGGCCACGGCAGCTGGGCCGGCTCCCTGCACAAGTCGGCGGACCTGCGGGGAGGCTACGGCGACGACGGCGACGGCGCCTCCTCCGACCACCGACGGCACCCGGGGAACGCGGCTCGGTCGTCGTCGCCCAAGGGGCACCGGCTGCGCGAGGGCGTGGAGCTCGTGCGGCAGCGCTTCCGCTTGCCGGGGCGGCGCCGGGGCGCCGGCGGGGAAGGCGCCGGCTCCGAGCCGGACGTGTCGGGCGGTGACGCCGACTAACGGAACGGGAGGAGGTTGCGGGCGGCTCGTCGGCGTTCGATTGCCGCCGGCGATTGGTGCCGCATCCGGCCGAGATCCGCGGCATCGGCGCCGGTGCCGCGGGGACCGGAGCCGATGGACATCGGCGGTGGTGGATGGTGCAGGTGCCGGTCGGTTCGTGTTGGTAAACGGTGAATTCCCAGGTCCTGTTCGGACACCACTCGCCACTGATGCTATCCGTGACCAGGGATCTGACTCGGGTCGTCGGACATGCGGAGCAGTGCGCTGACTGCTGTGTGTGTGGGGGGGTTCACAAAGCCATCGATATCTCACGCGCGTGATCCCGCGTGTGTTTCATGAGCCTTCACAATCGACGTTGAGCCATTGGTCCGTATCGTTTTTAACTGTTACAGCTCCTCCAGGAAAGTTCGATCATCAAAATAATAATCATCATCAGGTGTGGTGAAAACCACACCTGATGATGGATTCGTTTTAGCGGCGAGCCCTTTGTGTGTGTCGTTCAACGACTTTGTCTTGTGCGGTCTCTAGCTCTGGCCACACACGCAACAAGCAAACAACAACACACATATCTTGATGACTTTGCGAAAACCTTTGATCGCCTCTTTTTTGTATTGTGCTGAGATCCTAAAGTATAAGAACGGCGTCACGGTTATTGTGAATGGCTTTGCGTTTATCGAGTACGTGTTGGGACCAGTTCCGCCGTGATGTTATGACAAGCCGGATGTTACTGGAAGAGGTTTATATTGTACAAGTTCCTAAGGGATGCTTGTTTTTACAACGTAGCACTTTGAGATCTCTTTTACCGGTGGCAAAATATAGTAGTAGGTGTTTACCCTTTTAAACTGGTACAAAACTGACACCTTTATTCAAGGCATCATGTTTGCAATAACCACAACACAAGTAGTCAAAAAAGCAAACAAAAAGAAGCAACTCTGATAATGATAATAATATGCACTGTCCTTGAAGTTGTGGTTATTGCAAACATGATGCCTTGAATAAAGGTGTCAGTTTTGTACCAGTTTAAAAGGGTAAAAACCTACTACTACAACGTATCACTTGTTCGTAAATGGTCAAATTTGGGATGTTATGACAATTAACGACCCTCGTAAACGTCAATTCACTCCAACAGCTTCTACAAGACTCTGTCGCATTGCTATCTGCGTTACCAGAAACAACTGAAACGATTAACGTACACGCGATATTTTACAATCCTTTTTTGTTATAAGTGGGGAGGAAAAAAACACGGATTTTTATTTGTTAAACTGCGAAGGCAGCTTTAAGGTGCGGAATATATCCAGATACCGTATTGTTTTAGTTGTTGTTGTGATACTGTGATGGCAGTGGAACATATATCAAGTTCCACATGACAAGCCACTTTGTTGAGCTTTCATTTGTAGCCCGGTCGCTTCTGAAAATGAAGCTATTAGCCCAGTGGGCCTTACTTATTAAGATACATTGTTTCTTTTACGTGTATCGTTTTTTTAAAGTGATTCGTTTACCGTTCCTGTGGTTTGCACTCCAACCGTGTTTTGATATTGTTGTTGTTGTTGTCACTTTCTGACGTGCCCCAAAGAGCTACCAAGAGAGAGCTTGACAGCTCGTAGAATCCCGCCAGTGTTTATAAATATTACAATTCTGATAGCCAAGCACAATCCACCTTCAATCGGCAGCTCGATGTGCACCTGTTGAGGCTCTCACCTGTCCGGGCTGTTGACGTACGCAAACGGGTTTTGATTCCTTACCCGTACCCGTACCCGGCCGCACCAGGGTCGCAAATGGATACCCGCACCCGTACCACCGCTCCTCTCCACGATGGAGACCGCTCTACACAGAGACCTGTTTCAAGTGTTCAGGCGTCATTGACGCTCGCCCGGTGGAGCGGTGGCGCCGCGGTTTCAGCGCATTTGCGTTCTGGACCCGGAGAGCCGAGTTCGATTTCCCGAACAGACACTGGAACATGAGCGGGACAGAGGCGTGACATCTTGCACGCGCTGCGTCTCGCCCACCCGCGGGCAACTGGCAATAGCCAGAGGGGCCTCCGCTGCGTGGGCATGGAGAAGGAATGGAACGTGAACGCGGCGCAGTTGTGGTCTGGGCCGAGCGCGAGACTCCGAAGCGATTTGGCAACAGCGCTGGCGTCGAGCCCAGGGTCTCTCGTGCTGGACGAGAGTTGTCGGCTTCGATGGTCGTGTGCGGAGACACCGAGGCGAGGGGTGTAAGTAGCCGACCTTTGGTAAACATGGCACGGGAACAAATGGCACATGTGGACACCGGGACACAAACATTTGACGATGAAACAGGACTCTACTAACAGTTAAAAGTGGTGTGCTAACAGTTATAAGTACTGTACTGACTGTTGTATACAGATATGAATGAAAGAGTTGATTCATCCCAAACCCCGAACCTGTTTCATTGTGCCTTCTTTCTCTCCAGAATTGATCACTCGTGCCATTTTTACTTCCTTTACCAGTTTTACCTGTGACATTTTTATCTGTTTTACCTGTGCCGAGGTGCCTTCTTCCAATAAATGTTTTTGGAAAAAACCATGAAACTCAATCAATGGCTGTCTATCTCTCACTCTTCGTCTCTCTCTCTCTCTCTCTCCGTGTCTCTCTCTCTGTCTCTCTCTCCGTGTCTCTCTCTCTCCGTGTCTCAGGGCGGTCGGCCTCTACGAGAGCGCCTCCTCCGCAAAGGTGAACTGGCCAAAGTGCCAGGCGCTGTGTCTGGGGCCGCGGGGGACGATGCGCGCCGTGACGCTCCCAGGGGGGGTGGAGTGGGGCACGGAGGGCACCAATTACCTGGGGGTGTACCTGGGTAACCCGGCCACTGTGGCCAAGAATTGGGAGGATGTGGCGGAGAAGATTGGAGGGAGGTTACAGGCGTGGGCCCGTTTCGCTCCGCAAATGTCGTACAGGGGACGGGTCCTCGTCGTTAATAACCTGGCGGCGGCCATGCTGTGGCATAAGGCCAGAGTCCTCCACCCCCCAGACTGGCTGTTGACGAAAGTACAGAGGGCCTTCACCTCCTTCGTCTGGCACGGAAGGCACTGGCAGAGGCCGGGGGTCCTCTGTTTGCCAGTGAAGGAGGGAGGCCAGGGCCTAGTGAGCGTCGCCAGCAGGGTGATGGCGTTCAGGGTCCTGGACATAAGGCGCCTGCTGTACGAGCCGGAGGACCAGCCCTGGAAGGCCCTGGCCCTCGGTTTGCTGAGACAGGCCGGAAGGCTTGGGTACGGCCGCGAGCTCTTCCTGACGGACCTGGGGCTGGTAGACCAGTCGCCGCTGCCAAGGTATTATCGCAGCCTGCTAGATGCTTGGCGTAGTCTTGAATGGGAAAGGGCGCCCGCGGACTATGATGCGAACCTTTTTCTGCAGGAGCCGCTTTTTGCTAACGACCTCTTCCAGGGCCCTGAAGGAGAACGCACCCTGACCGCGCGGTTTGTTGCCGGAGGGGTGAGCAGGGTCAGCGACCTGGTGGACCCTAGCCGGCGAAGGTGGAGACCGGCTATGGAAATCTCAGAAGCGGCCGGGCTGCGCTCCATGCTCGCCGGGACCAAACTGTTGCGGGAAGTCCTGCGGGCGACGAAGAGGCTCGGAGTGGGGCTGGGAGAGTCGGGCGACAGGGAGGGACCCTCCTTCCCCCAGCTGACCTTCTCCTGTGCCGTCCCCTCTGATCGCGAGGACCGGGGAAAATTATTAAAGATGGAGAACAGCAGGAGTGTCTCGCTGGCGGAAGTCAGCAAGAAAAAGCTCTACACCGCCTGCGTAAAGGCACTGCACTTCCAGGACTTGGAGGAGCTGCCAGACACGAAATGGAGGGGATATTTCTCTGAGCTGACGGACGCTACCCCCCAGTGGCGTGATATGTACCGGCCCCCCACTGCCAAAAGATGTGGCGACCTCCAATGGAGAGTAGCGCACTGGACTGTACCATCGGCGGTGTGGGTCAGCCGAGCCGTGCCGGGAGCTCCGGACACATGTGCATTTTGCGGACTGAGGGAGGACCTGGCCCACCAGTTCCTCAAATGCAAAAGGCTCGCCCCGCTGTTCAGTTTCCTGGCGGAGGTGTTCGGGAGACTGGGCACCCCGTTTTGCGAGAGCGGCTTTGTGTACGGAGTGACCGGGACGGGGGGCGACAAGCGGCACGTCGCGAACTTTGTGTGCGCCCAGGCCAAACTGGCGATCTATATGACCCGGAAGCGGAGGCTGGAAGGCGGCAGCGGTGGCTGTGGAGTGCTGGCGATGGTGCAGGCCCTCATAAAGGCGCGGCTCGAGTTAGAGTTCGCCTATTACGGTCATGCCGAGGGGGAGAGTGACTTTCTGAAGAAATGGGGGTGCGCCAAGGACGCTCTGTGTACAGTTGTGCAGAATGCACTAATCTACACGTTTTGACCCCTCCCCCCCCCCCCCCGTTTTCTTGTCCAGTCGTGCGGGACTGACGCCGCTGTTTGCTTTATGGTGATTGTCACTGACACTGAACGAATTTAATTTGTCACTGGTTGCAGAAATGGTCGCTTCCGAGTGGCTTACAAGGCACAGCAATATTCCAGCGCAATTTGCGCTGGGGAAATAAAGTTTTCAAAAGTCAAAAGTCTCTCCGTGTCTCTCTCTCCGTGTCTCTCTCTGTCTCTCTCTCCGTGTCTCTCTCTCCGTGTCTCTCTCTCTCTCTCTCTCCGTGTCTCTCTCTCTCTCTCCGTGTCTCTCTCTCTGTGTGTCTCTCTCTCTCTCCGTGTCTCTCTCTCCGTGTCTCTCTCTCTCTCCGTGTCTCTCTCTCCGTGGCTACTACGTGTGTAGTAGGTTCAAGGAGACTTGGACGACGTAGTCGGATGCACACTTATTTATTAACCACAGTTGTATATTACAGGCCGAGATATACAACACTGGAAGGGGTATCGGCCCCTTCACCCATCTAACAGGGAGATCACACAATCTCTGTCACGGCTAGCCTACTCCTAGGTCCTCCACTACAGGGCTAGGGGAGGCTAGCTAACCCAGCTCTGGTTAAGCTGGGATTACGGCACCCTGAGTCCCCAGACCGGCTCTTACAAGAACATCGGCTCTGGCTCTTGGGGCCACGCCACTGGCTTGCCCTGGTCGGTCCTGAGAAGGACAGCGATCCAGGGGAGTCCCAGGGCCTATCTAGCCGCTCATTGCTTCGCTGGTTAAGGCTGAACACTGAACCCCGAGCCCTCCGGCTCACCGCCTTGTATAGCAACTTCCCCCCTGAGGGGTGGGGCGGCGGGGGATCCCAGCTCCGTGTCAGCCCCCCAGACTGAACGGAGCGGACGTCGATGTAAGCATCTCTCGGCGTACGGGCATAGCCACGCCCAGTGTGTTAAGCCCTCCGTAACACCTCTACACAGGTAGGAACAATATGTTCCAGACTGCCCACTAGGGATTGGTTGTCTGTCGTGCATATATATAATATAAACAGCGAACAGATCTGGGGTCTGTGTGTCTGTCTGTGTGTGGGCGAGCGAGCGAACGGATGTGGGATCCACGTATTGGCCTCCGCTGCCCTCCTGGGTAAATCCTCGTGCGACAGAATTGTCAACTGGTATGAAGCGGGAGATGTTCTGTGGACCACTCAAAATCCAGGCCTCGAACGGCAGCCCCTGCTGCCCCTGGTGATTGTGTATGTACAATCTTTTTCTACTTTATTAATAAAATTTAAGATTTTTTTTTTAATGAGCAGTGCCACCTGTTCCCGAGTTTGGGGCTTCCTGACTCCGGGGCGGTGCGACCCTGAGAGACGTTGACGGATGCTGAGGAACCCACGGCGTCGCCCTCCATCCTGACCGTGCGTGTCTCTGCATCTTAAGGCGTGAAAATATTGTTTAGCCAAGGGGGGGTATTTATCCCACTCGGGTCCAAATATACAGCAACAAACAACAGTCAATTTGTACTGAATACCTCTTCAAAGAAATGTCCATAGTACAGGTTCACTCTCCAATGGGTGACACTTTTTTTTTTATAAAACATTAAATTAGCATTATACAGTTTTTCAGTACAATGTCAGAAATACAATTTTTTTTGGTGTAACATCAAACGTGCAGTGTGCAAATGTGTGGCCGTGTGTGTCTATGGACGTGTGTCCTTTGTGGTTTCACTTCACGTGGCCTCAAGGCGCACATAGCCTGGTACAAGCGCCGTGGTGACGTCACCGCCACTTAGTGGCGCTTGTTGTTGTTGTCTCTGGTTGTGTGTCTGTGGATGTCCTTGTCTGTGAGTGCAGGAGGTGGCGCTGTCGGATGTCAGCAGCACCATACCGACCTCCCAGAATGAGCACAACAGCAGCGATGGTTCAAAGGAGGCGCCCTGCTGAGAGGGTGACGCTGATAAGGGACTCGAGAAGACGCTCCCCACGTCCTCTACTTATAACAAATATTTATAAACAAAATTATACATCGAGCCTGGCAGCCTGGCAGGAATCGAACTCAGGAATCGAACCCGCGTTAACCATTACACCACAGACCCCGCTTGACGATGAGAGGATGTGTAAAACATCTATAATGTTCATTGTTTTGTGTGAAGATTAAGAGGGAGGTACGGGTTCTATTGATGATTCAAAGGGGGGCACCCCGATTAATAAAAAGGCTCCGATAGGGATGGGACATTGTGCTACACATCTCAAATGCACGTCCAGTACAAGGATATACGGTGTGAATGTCTTGCTAACAACACAGAGCTCGCTAACACACACAACTGGCACGCGAGTAGCTACACTGGGACCCGCTCGCTGTGAGGGAGAGTTCGCTGTAGCTGGTAGCGAGAGCGCCCAACAACTTGCATTGCTCGCTGCGTTGTTTAGGTCGACGGATCGATCTCCGCATCCTCCACGGGGAATATTTTTTTTTAAATCAAATTTTAAACGTCACGCCCCAGCGTTATTGTTCGTGACATTTTCACATTGGTGAATCAGATTGACCTCGATTTTGCTGTGTGAAATGTCTTACTAACAACACAGAGCTCGCTAACACACACAGCTTGCACGCTAGTAGCTACACTAGGAACCTCTCGATGCTACAGAGACATCAGCGTACCTGGTCGCGTGCTCACGCCACTAAGTATCCTGATCTCTCCGATGTTTTGGTCGCCGGATCGATTCCCGCATCCTTCACGGGGAATATTTTTTTAAAATCAAAATTTAAATTTAACGCCCCAGCGTTATTGTTGGTGACATGTTCACATTGGTGAACCAGCTTGACGTCTTGTCGCCCTCGATTTTTGATTATGATTTGCAGTTTAAGAAAACCGAATCTTTGTTGATTGAAAAGTGCGGCGCGAGTTGCTCGCTGCGCGTGAAGACTCCCGCCTCTGGGCGGCAGGCGGCGCTCGTGAGAACGCGAGAGGCGGCAGCTGAGAGCTGCATGATACAATAATTATTTTATCATGTTTTATTTGGATTATTTTATTATTTCCATTCTACGTGTAAAGTAGTAACTCGGCAGGAGACGACTTCACGGGTAGCACACTCTTTATTTTCACCAACTTGTAGTTACACGGATGACTAACACCCTACTTCGTTACACGGGTGACCAACACCCACTTAGCTACTCGGGTGACTCACACCCACTCAGCTACACGGGTGACTAACACCCACTCAGCTACACTGACACGGGCTCTTACGCCCCGTAGCCTTCCGGGACACACCCAGCCGGCGGTGCCCGTCTCGGCTCTGGGTACCACCGTCCCGACCCACACGGGCGTCGGACTACGGGTCCCCCAGTCTCGGCTCCGAGCCACACAGGGCCCCGGTCCTCACAAGGACGGCGGGACTAGGGGTCTCGGGCCACTACCTCCTCCACCCCGTCTTCGGTCTTCAACTGGTTAACACTGACCACGAGTGCTCTCGCGCGTCCCCCTTTATACCCCTCCTGCGGACGTCGCTGAGAGCACCCATCTTATCTGACCAATCACTGCGCACTCGCTACGATCCTCTTTTCCCAGCTTGTGTCAGCGCGCCTTACCACCGGCGCGCGCGTCCATACCACGCCCACATCGCGTGCCCAACCCCGCGCCCCGTGATCCATCACTGTCGGCGCACGTCAATACCACCACTACAGTTACACACCACACCAGGTACTCGTTTAAGGTTGAGTCGACCTAGGGGAGACTCAGAACCGGTTCAAACAATCGTCACCGGTGTTGGCCGTGAGCAGGAAGCAGACTCGAGTTTGCCGGGTTTGTAGCGCAGGCCGCTAACCACGACAGACAACGACACACGCAGAACCACGAGCAATCGCACCTCTGCAGACTGGCGTGGCTCAGCTGCTGTTGTCCCCCCAGCAGTGGCGGTATTTATACACCGCACTGGGGACTCGTTTAAAGGCTGAGTCAACCTAGACGAGGTCCAGGACCAATGCTGATATCACTCGCCACTGATGTGAGCCGTGGTGGGGAAATATTACAGCGCTCACCACTAAAATACCGCTCCACACACACATGGACACAGAAACAATTGACACACAGATACAGACAAAGATACACCGTGTAGCCTGTAACAGACTGTAGGGGCAAGTACTGTTAGCGAGCACCTATGAAGGCCGGCACGGCACACGAGGGGGTGGGTGGCCAGCACCACGCCCGACCGCCTTTGTCTCCCCAGTGGCGATGTTTACTACACACCGCACCAGGTACTCATTTGAGGCTGAGTCCACCTAGGGGATGCCCAGAACCGGTTCAGATAATCGTCACATTGGCTCTTCATTCTATTGTGTTGCACTCTCAACAATAAATTCGCAACTTGCCAAACATGCTTCAGACAGCTGATGCACAACTCAAATGATTTTGTAGAAATTAATGCCAATTGACAGAGCCGGCAAGAAAGATGTGGCTGACATTCAAATTGTGGACTGCCATTCAGATGACTTGTCTACAACTTTGCAGCTGCCCCTCGACTGGCTGAATAGTTTTGCAACACAAATCTCCCTCGATAAAGAGACTTGTAGTCTGAACAAACCATCACCTGCATGAAAATAAAGACAATGAATTGATGGATTGAATATTTAATTTGTTGGTTAACAAATGAATGCAATCTATAGCCAACATTTGCATATATATAATAAAACATTATTTACATCTAAAACAACAACAACAACCATACATTGGAGTTAACTGCTTGTTTTCATGAATTATAGTTTTTTTAACAAAACAAGCATAACTAGAATGTGTTGCTTTGGAAAAAAGAAAGAAAAGCCCAAATTCGGTGACCACTTTTAACCGATTCAACAACGAACAAGAGAGCGGCTTGTAGCTGCCCTGCTGCAAGTGAATATTGCCGCTGCCACCTTTGAGTTTTCCCTACATCACGGTTCAGAGTTATAGATGCAGTCATTGAAGAAGTGCCAATTCCTGCTTTGGTTCACCAAACAACATTAACCTGGAATTGTTACGTAACAATATCTTATTAAAACATGCCTTTGCATTTAGAGTAATTGCTGCGGGGAAAAATAAAAAACGTGTGATAGGAATGCAAATATGTTTATACAATCTGCTCATTAGTACGCTTCAGCCAAGCGCTCACGCGTTTGCTTGTTCTGTCAATAACCTTCACTTAGAAATGAGATTGTCATCGACCAAAACAAACAACAACAAAATAGTGGAAATACATAGGCTCCTCACCATTAAACAAATGTTCATGGCGATGCCGAGCGCCATTTGAATTAGCTTCTTCTTTGGTTTAGAGCCAGTGGTTCTTAACCTGGGTTCCATCGAACCCCAAGGGTTCGGTGAGTCAGTGTCAGGGGTTCGGCGGAGGTTAAGACACACACCCGACTCGTATGATTGTGCACCAGTAAAACATGTACCTATGTTTGGAATTTGAAAAAATCATATTTTATTTTTCCAATTAATAAGGGTTCGGTGAATGCGCACGTGAAACTGGTGGGGTTCGGTACCTCCAAAAATGTTAAGAACCACTGGCGCTCTAGACACAAACCGTAAATACGCAACTCGTAAAACGTCGATGGTGGCGTCAACAAGGATGAAGGTAAAGGTACAGCCCTGCAATTTCTTCAGTCGTGCCAAAGCGCTGGCAACATGGCGCCCCCAACGTAGGGAGCTCCGGATAGCCCCTTAACCTGCCCTTTCTACGCCGGCCGCGTATCTTAGAAGAGGTGGGGGGGGCGGGGGTTAACCCACAATTCTACCCCCTGCTAGCTAACATGTGACCTGCCAATCGACTGACTGGTGGTGATGCAGCCACAATGCATGCTGGCTGGGTGGACAGCAGAGGCCAGGGGTCATTGAAGAAACTTTACACCGCCTCCCCCCCCCCCACACACATTGATTCCTCTCTGCTGTGCCAGGAGATCGAACTGGCGACCTCTTTGTGTGTGTGTATGCGTGTGTGTGCGTGCGTGTGTGTGTGCGTGTGTGTGTCTGTGCGTGTGTGCGTGTGCGTGTGTGTGCGTGTGTGTGTGCGTGTGTGTGCGTGTGTCTGTGCGTGTGTCTGTGTGTGTGCGTGTGTGTGTGTGCGTGTGTCTGTGTGTGTGTGTGTGTGCGTGTGTCTGTGTGTGTGCGTGTGTGTGCGTGTGTGTGCGTGTGTGTGTGTGTGCGTGTGTGTGCGTGTGTGTGTGGTCTGTGTGTGTGCGTGTGTGCGTGTGTGGTGCGTGCGTGCGTGTGTGTGTGTGCGTGTGTGTGTGTGTGCGTGTGTGTGCGTGTGTGTGTGCGTGTGTGCGTGTGTGCGTGTGTGTGCGTGTGTCTGTGCGTGTGTGTGCGTGTGGCGTGTGTGTGTGTGCGTGTGTGTGTGCGTGTGTGTGCGTGTGTGTGTGCGTGTGTGTGTGCGTGTGTGTGTGTGCGTGTGTGTGTGCGTGTTGCGTGTGTGTGTGTGCGTGTGTGTGTGCGTGTGTGTGTGCGTGTGTGTGCGTGCGTGTGTGTGCGTGTGTGTGTGTGCGTGTGTGTGTGCGTGTGTGTGTTTGTGCGTGCGTATGTGTGTGTGCGTGTGTGCGTGTGTGTGTGCGTGTGTGTGTGTGCGTGTGTGTGTGCGTGTGTGGTGTGTGCGTGTGTGTGTGTGCGTGTGTGTGTGTGTGTGTGCGTGTGTGTGTGTGCGTGTGTGTGTGTGCGTGTGTGTGTGTGCGTGTGTGTGTGTGCGTGTGTGTGTGCGTGTGTGTGTGCGTGTGTGTGTGCGGTGTGTGTGTGTGTGCGTGTGTGTGTGTGCGTGTGTGTGTGTGCGTGTGTGTGTGTGCGTGTGTGCGTGCGTGTGTGCGTGTGTGTGTGTGTGTGTGCGTGTGTGTGTGCGTGTGTGTGTGCGTGTGTGTGTGTGCGTGTGTGTGTGCGTGTGTGTGTGTGTGCGTGTGTGTGTGTGCGTGTGTGTGTGTGTGTGTGCGTGTGTGTGTGCGTGTGTGTGCGTGTGGATGCGGCATGAAATGGAACGCCATCAAAACAGAACGAGGAAGCGGCTTCCTTCGGCACCGTTAGCTGCCCCAGGCCCATGTGACACGGACACTCCGTTGATATTTACTGGCTGGTGGCGCCGGCCGGCGCTCGGGGTGGGCGCCCCGTGCTCCGAGTCTTCCTCGCCGATCGTGGAGAGCGTGGGGGGGCGCGGCGGGGGCCGCCCGCGGGGGCGTTGTCCGTCGCCCGTCGCCACGGCCACGTCGACCCCCTCGCGGCAAGCGCCGCCGCCGTCGCCGCCGGGCCTACCCTCGACTCCGTCCAAGTTGGGCGTCCGGCACGGGCTCGAGCGGTCCAGAGCCTCGGACCGGCCGTCACCGTCACCTGCAAGAGATGGCGACGTCTTCACCGCCGCGGCGCTATCCCGTCGTCATCGCCGTGAGCCGTGGCCAATCCGATGGTCGAGTGCCGTGATCCGTGCTGAACCAGGGCCGGATCAGAGAGCCTCCCCTAGCACCCTAGTGGAGGAACTGGGGCCAGATGAGTTGTGGATGATAGCGCTGGGGGGGATATCCCTGACAAGTCCGGGTGAAGGGGCCGTTGGCCCTTCAAGTGTTACATACGCGGCCTGTGACTGACAAAGTTGAATCAATAAGCGTGCCTCCGATTACGTGCGCGTCCCATTTGAACCCACTACACGTGCAACTGAAATACACAGCACCCATGACACAGGTCCTGTGATTTTGGTCTATTTAACGTGTCATTTTTAAATACTTTATATTAAGTTCACTTGCTTGCTTGCTTGCACGCTTACGACCGTGCAAATCTTTTGGTCGTTTTTTAACCCACTTCCCGTGATCCAATCGAGCTGACATTGTGCACACAGACTCGTTGTTGCGTGACGATTTATTTTCGTGAAAATTTCTTTCCAAAATTTTCCACTTTGTAGGAAAAAAAAATGTTTCACTAACACAATCGTATATTTTTCCTAAACACAGAAAATGATTCAAGAAAACAACAAAAATGTACAATATAAACAATCATACAAAAACTGAAAACCTTATAATCCTTATATACGACTTCCCTTATATTTAATTTAAAATACCAATGTGATGAAAATGAAACTCTTACTCACGAAAAACAGAAATGAATAATAAAATAAAACCGATGCCACGCATATAAAGGATTTATAGTGAAAAACTTTTTTTACGGGTTAATTTTTTGTTGTTGTTTTCTCTCTTGTTTTTCGCTTGCTTGGCTCAATTCTACATCCATTTTCAGCCGGATAATCCAGATTAGATAACATACACACGTACACGTGAAAAAGCCACTCGGAAATAAATAGCGCGGCACGTAACGTGGCTCCGGATAACAATGAGGCAAGGCCCAAATGGTGAGCTTTTAAACGTTCTCACTGAAGGCGATGGTCAACGAGCGTTCATTTATCAGATTGGTAGGCTTTGGAATTTTTAGATTTGAAGCTTTCGTGACTGCAAGGATTCATATTCTTAGGTTTTTTCGGTAAAGTCACGTAGGTAAAAATAAAATTGATACAGCTGTCGTGGCTGTGACGGTTCCACCTGAAGACGGAAGCTTGTGTTGCCTCCAAAACGTCGTGATTTTAATTTTATTTTGCTTTTATTAATTTTAATTTTTTTACCTACGTGACTTTACCGAAAAAACCTAAGAATATGAATTCGATTTTTTTTTCATGTTGGATTTCCCACAACCGGCATTTAATTGAACACATTTGCCAGGAAATGTTGCCACCTCGTAGCACGGGATTCTGCCAACTCACAATAGCGCCTTCCCACCGCTCCTCTCCCATGGTGTTGTTATTGTCCGTCCGCAAATTACCGGCGCAAAACGGAACTTGATTTCGAGGCCGGACGCTGAAGAAGTGAAGGGTTCGTGTGTGCGGCGCGCTAAACGCTGCTCACCTTCTGGACTGCTGCTGCAGTCGATTGTTGGGCTCCAAGAAACAGCAAGGCCTCTGCAAAAGATCAACGGGGGCACGCCACCGCCATTCACGCACTGCGCATTCACGATCGCGTGCGGACGGGCAAGGCGCTGCGTAAGTGCCCGTTAAATGTGTTAGTTAATCATACACTTTGGTTTTTTCGGTAAAGTCACGTAGTTAAAGAATAAAATAAATGGGAAAAAAAATGTACCCGTAAAAACAAAGTTTTTCACTATAAATCCTTTATATGCGTGGCATCGGTTATATTTTATTATTCATTTCTGTTTTTCTTGAGTAAGAGTTTCATTTTTATCACATTGCTATTTTAAATTAAATATGAATTTTTTTTTCCTAAAAAGTATAAAATTTTGGAAAATTTTTTTCACGAAAATCAAGCGTCACGCACAACGAGTCTGTGTGCAAAATGTCAGCTCGATTGGATCACGGGAAGTGGGTTAAAAAACGACCGAAAGATTTGCACGGTCGTAAGCGCGCAAGCAAGCAAGCAAGTCAACTTAATATAAAGGATTTAAAAACAACTAAATTGAATCGTTTCGGAGGCAACACAAGCTTCCGTCTTCAGGTGGAACTGTCACAGCAGAATTACTACATCAAGTGAAGACAACTCTAAGAGACACGAGATTATATACAGCCTGAGGGGGGCCAGGGGGGGCCGTGGGTGGGGGGGGACAAGCTGGTGGGGGGGAGGGGCCAGGGTGGGTCGTGGGTGGGGGGGGGGGACAAGCTGGTGGGGGGGAGGAGCCAGGGTGGGTGGGGGGGGGACAAGCTGGTAACATCATTTCTTATGATGCAGAAGATGGCCAGTGAGTTAAAACGGGGGGGCGGAATTTTTATTTAATTTTTTAACTACGTAACCAAAGAGTGTGAAAGAGCGCCAGCTCTCTGCACAAGGGGGATTGTGGACTGGCTCTGACGGGTGCCGCTGCAAGCTTACAAAGAGCTTGAGTGCCCAAGCGCGTACAGAGATTTCTGGAGCGAGACTCCCCCAAATCCTTTCAAAACGCCGTCGCGTGCCGTATTAGGAGTGAGTTGTTTATCAGCTAAAGGATATTTTCAGACGCTACGGCTGTGTGCGTGTACCTGCCGAGCTGTTTTGATTTTCTGAAAAATAAACGCCGTACATTCTTCTGATGTGAATAGACACACACATTGTGCCAACATGGCTCCGGATGACATTTAGCCAAGGCCGACATGCTGAGCTTTCAAAGTTTCTCACTGAAGGCGATAGTCACCGAGCGTTAATTATACAGATCGGTAGGCATTGGAATTCTTTTTTACATTTTGGATTTCCCACAACCGGCATTTAATTGAACACTCGCTGCATCCCAACTGTTTTAGCATTTGCCAGGAAATATGGCCACCTCAGAGCAGAGGTCGCAAACGGGTTTTGATTCCTTACCCGTACCCGGCCGCACCAGGGTCGCAAACGGGTACCCGTACCCGGCCGTACCTGTACCCTACCCGTACCTGGCCGGGTACGGGTATCGGGTACCTGATTGCGACCTCTGGGATGAAGCCATGTTGCAGGCGCGGGTGGGTTGATTCTAGGAACTTGAATTGTGAGAAGAGACAAGACGTTGGGAAATGAGTGACAAACGGTTACTCACCAGTGACTCACGGTCTACCCGTACCCGGCCGGTCACGGGTAGCCAGGTATCGGGTAGGGTACGGGTATCGGGTACCCGGTTGTGACCTCTGCCTCAGAGCACGGGATTCTGCCAACGCACAATACCGCCTTCCCACTGCTCCTCTCCCATGGGGTGTTGTTGTTGTTGTTGTCTAAATGTTGTTGTTGTTGTCTAGATGTTGTTGTTGTTGTTGTCTAAATGTTGTTGTCTAGATGTTGTTGTTGTTGTTGTCTAAATGCACCGCAAAGTCACGACATCCGCTCAGCCTGCAAATTACCGGCGCAAAACGGAACTTGATTTTGATGCAGTCATTTTAGCTGTGACGGTCCCACCTGATGACGGAAATTTTTTACCCACGTGACTTTACCGGGAAAAAAAAAAAACCTAAGAGTTTGATTTCAAGGCCGGATGCTGAACAAATGAAGGGTTCGTGTGTGTAACGTGATAAACGATCACCTTCTAGACGACTGCTGCTGCTGCTGTCGATTGAAATTGTCGTTGCCCTGCAAAAGATCAACGGGGGCACGCCCGTCGTCATTCACTCACTTCGAACTCACGATCGCGTGCGGGCAAGCGCCGCGTATGTGCACGTTCAATCTGTTAGTTTTGTATATCGCCAGCGCGTGACATTTTCTTCACTTCCATTCTCACCACGGAAGATTGCAACATTCACCGTTTTGTTTAGTAACAGGAGCAATCCGTACGCAGCAGGGTCATTGTGCCGACGTCTGTCCACAAATGGGCACGCAGACCCCTTGTGCAGAGAGCGCACACACGCTCGCACGCACGCACGCACGCTCGCACGTTTGAAGATGGGTCCTCGCTGGTACCACGGGTTTCGTGTTCTTTAAACGTGTGTAACGTGAGGATGTATCCGGCTCACTGACGTATCACAACTCGTCACGATGATTGGCTCTGCCGGTCCTGGTCCATAGCCAATGGGGGGAACCCTAGGGGCGTGGCCCTGACGTCATGGCAAGGTGACAGCTGTTTGTAGATGATTGGTCTGCTGGCTTTAGCCACAGCCAATGGGGAGACGAGTCAGGGGCGTGGTCCCGGGAGCCTACGATGGAGTCTGGAAGATTCCATGGAGGCTAACCAGGTTTGGTGGAAACATACCACGTGACCCGGGTATTAAATAGGGGTGGAGACGAGCGACACGTGGTCAGAACGGGAACGAACGGAGGAAGGGGGCCACGCGGGAGCGGGGCTCCGGGTTGCCACGTGGCTACGCGTCTCTCTCTCTCTCTGTCCCTCTCACGCTGCCTGTCAACAGCGTGAAGGAAAGCTGTTTATGAAAAGTGAAATAAAGACCAGATTCCAGGAGTCGCCTCAATGACCATTATTACACGTATATTAAGCTCGCCAAAAGGAGTGCTCGGATCTCAGCGAGCGTTTAATACGCGTGGCACCACGATTCGTACCTTCGAATGTGCCTCCTCATTATATCCGCTTCTCTGAGTCTCTTAAGCATCTGCCACCAGCAGATCGCAGGTACGCGTGGGAACCCACCCACCCCCCCTTCGTGCTGCTGATTGAGGGACGTTGGTTTGCGTAGAGGTCGAACCATGAACCTCTCCGATTCAGTTGCTTTATCTTCTTGGTTCTTTCGGTAAAGTCACGTAGAAGGGAAGTAATAAAATAATAAAAATAAAAACATAATATTATTTTATTATTTCCCTTCTACGTGACTTTAGCGAAAGAACCAAGAAGATGAATCCCTGCAGTCACGAAAGCTTTAAATCGAAACATAAAAATGTTTTATTTTATTATTTTATTATTTCCCTTCTGCGCGACTTTAGCGAAAGAACAAAGAAGATGAATCCCTGCAGTCACGAAAGCTTTAAATCAGTTGCTTTACATTATAATTGATAACCGGAGTAAAATGCATGCAGATGAAATTTCGGCAAACTCAATCGACCGTACACAATGCGCCTATATTTTATACTTGATTGCAATTTAATTTCGCGGACAGTCTACGGAGATATGCGTGGAAAAAAACACGTCATTCCCCCCTCCCCCCCGCGCACGCTGCATTGTGCGTAGGGGGGCGGATGACGATTCGTGACGGATGATTGATTCTCAAGATTTCTTAAGTTATTGCCGCGGCAGTGAAAGTTCAGCGGGGAGTGCTTGGCGGGCCTCCCCGGGCCCGTGCGGTCATTTTCAAAAGGGGGCCGTCTCGCGTCGGCGCGTCACCTACCTGTGTGAGGTCGTGCCGGCCAGGCACACGGCGCAGAGGGTGGCGACGCGGGGGCTTGCCAAGCGCCGGCGTTGCCGCGCCCGCCGCCTCCGAGGGCAGGAAGGACTTGTCCTCGTAGACGTTGGGCGCGGTGGCGGATGCCGCCTCGCCGCCGGAACGGGCGGCCGCCCCCGGCTCGTCACGCGCCGGCGTCCTGGCCCGGGCGGCCGCGCCGCAGTGGTAGGTGCGTAGCTCCTTGTTCTCCCGCTTGCAGCGCAGCACCACCGCCACCGCGGCCACGTTCAGGACGCACGACGCCGCGGCCAGCGCCACGACCGCGACGAACGGCGTCGCGAAGGCGCCGTCGCCGTCGTCGCCGTCGTCCCCGTCGCTGTCGTCCGGGAGCCGGCCCTCGGGGTGCGCGTCCATGACGAACGGCGTCGCGAAGGCATCGTCCCCGTCCCCGTCGTCGTCCCCGCCGTCGTCATCCGGGAGCCGGCCCTCGGGGCGCGTGTCCGTGACGCGCACCGTGAACGTCTTGACCGACACGAGCGGCGGCGCTCCGTCGTCCCGCGCCACCACCGTCAGGTTGTACTCGGCGGCGGCGGTCGCCCCGCGGTCCAGCCGCGTCGCCGTTGCCAGCGCGTACACCTCGCCCCCGTCCCAGGCGCGGAGCGCGAACGGCGGCGCCGCGCCGGGCCCCGCGGCCGACGCGCCCTCGAGCGTGCAGGTCACGCGCCCGTTGGCGCCCGAGTCTCGGTCCCGGATGCGGACGAAGGCCACGACGTGGCCGGGCGACGCCCCCCGGGACACGCCGACGACGGCGGCCGCGGAGTCGCCGGTCGGGCCGAGCAGCCGCACGACGGGCGCGTTGTCGTTCACGTCCAGGACGCGCACCAGCACCGTGGCGTAAGCGGGGACGGAGTCGGGTCCCCGGTCGCGCGCCCGCACGTGCATCTCGTGGGAGTCGGCCTCCTCGTGGTCCAGGGCCCCCACGAGGGTGACTAGGCCCGAGCGCGAGTCCACCGCGAAGAGGTCGCGCGCCGTCTCGCGCGCCCCCAGCATCGCCGCGTACTCCACCTCCCCGTTGGCGCCATCGTCCGGGTCCCACGCGTGGAGCCGCGCGACCAGCGTGCCCGCCGGCGCGTCCTCGGGCACCAGCGCCCGGTACACGGGCCGCTCGAAGGCGGGCGCGTTGTCGTTGGCGTCGAGAAGGCGCACGGTGAGCAGGACCGTGCCGCTGAGCGGCGGGCGGCCCCCGTCCAGCGCGGTGAGCACGTACTCGTGCGCGGCCCGGCGCTCGCGGTCCAGGGCGCGGCGCACCACCAGCACGGGCGACAAAGCGCCGCCGCCGTCGCGCGTCTCCAGGGCGAAGGCGCCGTCGTCGGGCTCCATCGCGTAGCCCCGCAGCGCGTTGGCGCCGGCGTCGGGGTCGCGGGCGCCGTCCAGCGCGAAGCGCGTGCCGACCGCGGCGCTCTCGGCGACCTCGAGGAGGGCGCTCTCGGCCGGGAAGCGCGGCGCGTGATCGTTGACGTCCAGCACGTCGACGACGACGCGCACCAACTCGGCGGGCCGCTCCAGGACGGCGCCGAGCAGCAGGGAGCAGCCCGAGCCGGCGGCGCTCGCCCGGCGGCACGCGGCCTCGCGGTCGAGGCGCCGGCTCACCCGCACCTCGCCGCCGTCGGCGCTCACGGCGAGGTAGTCGGAGCCGTTGGTGCCCCGCAGCGCTCGGAATCGGCGCGCGCGGAATTGCTCGGCGGTGAGGCCCAGGTCGCGGGCCAGGTTCCCCACCAGCGTCCCCGGCGGCTCCTCTTCGCGGACCGAGTAGCGCGGGGGCGCCGGCGGCGAGCGGCGGGCGGAGGCGGCGGCGGTGACGGCGCAGCACAGGCAGACGAGGGCGGCGCCGAGAGGATCCATTTGTCCGGGTCGGGGCGAGCCGGGGCACGAGCTGCGTGCGTGGACGGCGCCGGCCGAGGAGTCGGAATTGCGGGGAGACGAAGGGGGGAGAGGGTCGAGCAGGAATAAGGCAACGCTTGATAACAAGTATAACCCGTAAAGCAAAATTTTGGGAAAAAAATTTCACGAACATTAATTGTCACGCACAACGAGTCTGTGTGCAAAATGTCAGCTCGATTGGATCACGGGAAGTGGGTTAAAAAACGACCGAAAGATTTGCACGGTCCTAAGCAAGCAAGCAAGTGAACTTAATATCAAGGATTTGAAAACGATGACGTGGGGAAGCAGGTGATGAGGAGGGGGAAGAAGTGTTCGTTGTGATTTTTTTATTCGGATATTTTCAGTTGTGTAAATGAAATTGTGACGGGAAAATGGAAAAATTGACGATGCATAATCAATAGCGAGACTAGCTGTACTACCCGGTTTCGCCCGGGGGCTTGGATGAACCACGCCCGGCCGCCTTTGTCCCCCCAGTGGCGATGTTCACACACCACGCCAGTTACTCGCTTGAGGCTGAGTCGACCTAGGGGAGGCCCACGAGCGGTTAAAATAATCGTCACCGGCGGTGGCCGTGAGCGGGAATCGAACTCGGGTCGCCGGGTTCGTAGCGTGGCACGCTAACCGCTACACTACATTGCGTTACGCTTCCACATGCGCGGATTTGACATCACAACTCACTTGCCGTGCAAAAAATAACTGCATTATTGAGCTCCAACCCCCCAAAAAAGTGTATTTTTATAATTTGTGCACGGTGTCCAGTTCGGAAAGTACCCACATGGCAAATTTCAAGTTTGTTGCATGTCGGGAAGTACGCTAAACATTTTGAACAAACACACACAATCACAACTTTGCCTTTTATATGAATGGAGATGTAATCTTGGCCTTGTCAAGTTGCTTGAGGTGACGCGCTCGACGGCCATCAATGAATAGAGCGCTACGGTGAAATGCGGCGAAGTGTTTGACATACTTTAGTGCAAGCCGTCTCGTTGCTAGACACAAACATCAAGTGTTTATAACACTGGTCAACAACAACAACATGTTTTTCTGGCCTGGACTTTTGCAGCAGTGTATAGTGTAAGTGTATAGTAGTGAATAGTGTAGTGTATAGTAGTGTTTCGTGTAGTGTATAGTAGTGTATAGTGTAGTGTATAGTGTTTCGTGTAGTGTATAGTAGTGTATAGTAGTGTATAGTGTAGTGTATAGTGTTTCGTGTAGTGTATAGTAGTGTATAGTGTAGTGTATAGTGTATAGTAGTGTATAGTGTAGTGTATCGTGTAGCAGTGTATAGTGTAAGTGTATAGTAGTGAATAGTGTAGTGTATAGTAGTGTATAGTGTAGTGTATTGTGTAGTAGTGTAAAGTGTAAGTGTATAGTAGTGAACAGTGTAGTGTATAGTAGTGTATAGTGTAAGTGTATAGTAGTGTATAGTGTAGTGTATAGTAGTGTATAGTGTAGTGTATCATGTAGCAGTGTATAGTGTAAGTGTATGGTAGTGAACAGTGTAGTGTATAGTAGTGTATCGTGTAGTAGTGTATAGTGTCACGGCAAGCCTCGGGGTCACTTGCTGGAGTACTTCCATTACTCGTAGGGTACATAGGTTTTTTCGGTAAAGTCACGTAGGTAAAAAATTTATAAAAGTAAAATAAGTTACTTGATACAGTAAGCAGGCTGTGACGGTTCCACCTGAAGACGGAAGCTTGTGTTGCCTCCGAAACGTCGTGATTTTTTATTTTATATTTATTAATTTTAATTTTTTTACCTACGTGACTTTAGCAAAAAAACCTAAGAATATGAATCCTTGCAGTCAAGAAAGCTTCAAATCTAGAAATAGTAGGGTACATCTTCTTGTTTCTTTCGGTAAAGTGACGTAGAAGAAAAATAATAAAATAATAAAAATAAAACATTTAAAATATATTCTATTATATTATTAATGAAAATAATAAAAGAATAAAAATAAAACATTAAAATATTGTTATATTATTAATAAAAATAATAAAAATGAAACATTAAAAGATATTATATTATTTTATTATGTTTACTTTTATTTTATTATTTCCCTTTTACGTGACTTCACCGAAAAAACCTAAGAATATGAATCCTTGCAGTCACGAAAGCTTCAAATCTACAAACAGCAGGGTACATTTCATTAAAGCGTGTGTTTTAAAAAAGTTAGTAATATCACTCATCATGTCCATATCCAACAACGCCGAGTGGCTAAGACATGTGGACGAGATCAAGTTGTCTGTCAAGAGCGTGAGCGCTGAGTCGCACAGGGAGGAGGGAGATTCGTGTTTGGCCACGTACCCGCTACGGGATTCACCAGCCGCCGTCGAACCTGCAGCAGCAGTAGTTGGTGTAGAGCAACACAAACAATGTCAAGCAAAGCGTCGTAAGGGAGGCAAACGAGAGAGAGGTGAGAGAGAGGAGAGGCCTGGGGCGTTGAAACGAACGTCGCAGCTGTTTCTGAGGTCACGTGCTGACCACGTGGGCGGGTGAGTTGACCAGCAGCAGCAGCCAATGGGAGGGAGGCGTGACGCACGCGCGGCTCTCAGCCAATCAGGGCTCTGTCCGCCCGTGGCGCGTGCTGCCTACCCACTCGGCCAACATGGCGGCCTGGCACGACGGACGATTTGGTTGTCAGCGATCTGGAGTTGACGTTGACGTCACTGCAGCGATCCGTACTCTTTGGTTCTTTTGGTAAAGTCACGTAGGTAGCAAAACAATGTTCTCGCTGTGGTTTTCCCACCTGATGATGATGATTGTTTTGTTTATTAAATCATTTTTATTAAGTTCACTTGCTTGCTTGCTTGCGCGCTTACGACCGTGCAAATCTTTCGGTCGTTTTTTTAACCCACTTCCCGTGATCCAATCGAGCTGACATTTTGCACACAGACTCGTTGTGCGTGACAATTAATTTTCGTGAAAAAATTTTCCCCAAATTTTCCACTTTTTAGGAAAAATTTGTTTTCATATTTTATTTAATATACCAATGTGATAAAAATGAAACTCTTACTCAAGAGAAACAGAAATGAATAATAAAATAAAACCGATGCCACGCATATAAAGGATTTATAGTGAAAAACTTTGTTTTTACGGGTTCATTTTTTAATACCTATGTGGCTTTAGCAAAAGAAACAGAGTATTTATCAGCATATTTGCATTGTTGTTACTTAGATGGAACTGTGTGCTTGTGTGTGTGTACGCAACCAGCAACACGGCTTACCCACAGCAAGGAATTGTTGAGGTGTTTTTCTTTCTATTACGTGCTTTTGAGTTCAAAATAATGTATTTCCATATTGTGTAACGTCAACTGATTTAAAGCTTTCGTGACTGCAGGGATTCATCTTCTTGGTTCTTTCGGTAAAGTCATCACGTAGAAGGAAAATAATAAAAATAAAACATAATAAAAGAATTACTTTATTTTAAATAAAAGAATTACTTTATTTTGTTTTATTTTTATTATTTTATTATTTTCCTTCTACGTGATGACTTTACCGAAAGAACCAAGAAGAAAATAATTCTTTTTATAAAATAATTATTTTATGTTTTATTTTTATTATTTAATTAAATCATTTATTATGCTTTATTTTGATTATTTTATTACTTCCCTTCTACGTGACTTTACCGAAAGAACCAAGAAAATGAATCCCTGCAGTCACGAAAGAAGCTTTAAATCGAGATTCATTTTTATTTGATCATACGAATTGCATCCACCAGTTGTGACCTCACACGTCAAATGTGGCAGCACGTGCAACTGTAATTGTTGTTGTATCTCATACACACGACACCGCACGAGCTATACACACCCACACGCACGGGGAAGAGAGAGGCAGCATTATTAGATGAGAGGAAGTGATAATCAAGTCTTTGTGTGAACCGACTTCCGAGATGAACATTTCCATTTGGAATCGCACGACGCAGCACACAAATCATTCACGCTGACACTAATGATCATCGAGCAGGCCATGCCGAGTTTCTCCATCGCCAGAGTGAGTCGTGCCCGGGGGTGATATTCGCAGGGACCCACACAAATGTGATTATTCCCTTGAGATCAGAATTATGAATTTTCAGCAATTTTATTTTTATAAAAATCACTGTAATCAATGTTTTACATCATGGGATGATGTAATATGAGAGTGCAGGGATTCATATTCTTGGTTCTTTCGGTAAAGTCGCGTAGAAGGGAAACAATTAAATAATATTATTTCCCTTCTACGTGACTTTACCGAAAGAACCAAGAATATCTTATAGCAAGTTCTGCACGCAATAAGTTTAGTGACATACCGCATCGGAATGCAAAGTTACAAATAAGATGTATTATCAAAGATACTAAGAGGTTTGCATTTACAATTCGTGATGTCTATTGCAAGTGGCTGGCATGAAAGCAACATTCATTACAAAAAATAAATTGCAAAAGAGAAAACTTTTAGCATTTCACTTATAACGTTTTAATCAACAAACAACAATTCAGCTGAACATGAAACATCGTTTTTTCGTTCAAACTTTAAAACCGATAACAGAAAAAACGCAAAAAAATGTGACATTTGTAAAACACTACATGTCAAATTCGAAAAAGGTTCATTAGCTGGCATAGCGAAATTAATCAATAATAAATTCCCGCTTGTCATTCACGCAGCATATTTGCAAAAACGACATTTTTACATAAAAGACTTAACAAATACCTTGCTAATATATTCACCACGAACTAGACAGCGGAATGTCAACGTTGAAAGAAGGAAAGGGGCTTAACCAATTGCGGTGCCAAAATACCCATCCCCCCAATGCCTTGACAAACTGCGTTTGCAATCCGCGGTATTTCACCGATTGTCGTGAGGTCTGCAAGCGAGCGGCGATCGTTGGCAACGTAAAGTTGGGCCACGTCGCTGGATTCCAGTTAAAACCCTCCGCTTGGTGAAACTGGCTTAGAATATAGAGAAAGAGTTCCTCCTGGTGGCGCGAAATCATCATCTTTAAATCGCTGGCCTTGGACTGGGAATGGCACCAACTTGTTTGAACCACCTCTCTAGGCAAGACTTGTGCTCTACCTTGAACACACGTCCAAGGCAGAGCACATTGAGATGATTGCAACATGTAAAATATTAATCTTAAACATTAGTAGTAATTGCAGATGTTCTCAATCTGCAAGGTGGCAAATTCAGCTGTGTCGCTGCAGACAACGTTAAAGTCTCGGCTTCTGAATGCGTGCAAAATAAGACTTTTGTTGTTTAGGATGTGAAAATTGCTGATGAAATGACAACGTATGTTAAGCTTTGATGTTTACTGTACATTTGTAGACTTTATTAAACACCTTAAGAGCATACTAAACTATAGATCAAAACTAATGAAAGTCCCAGGCATATGTTCAGCGTATGGCTTATAAAAACGGGAACATCTTGATTGCTGTCACATACGGAGAAGCATCACAACAGCATCCTCGGTAGATTCTGAGATGACATTATTTCAGCAGAGCTGCGAAAGGCATTCATTGTTTGGTTGAAATCCAGGTGAAGCATTATCCAAAATAGGAATTGACCAAAACTTCTATTTCCAAATCAAGGCCAAATAGAAAGTCCCCAACAACCACAATGACTTTCATGACTATTATTTGACAGTCCAAACAAGTGAATACGCCCCGTGCTCAAACTAATTGTGGATGTCTTATCCACGTGGGTGGTTTTACAGCAAGTGGTCAAATTGCTACACGTCTTTCAAAGGCCGGTGCCGACATGAAAAACGTTTGCCACCTTCACGTCATTAACAGCTCCAAACACGAAGTCAGAACGCTTCATAATGCCGGTTTATTAAATGCAAAAACTATATTGTGGAACAACACAGTGGCCCTGTGATCAGGGTGGGTTTGAAGTACATTCAAGGAGACAGACCGGTAAACTCATCTGGGAAGAGACAAATCAACAATTGCAATGATCAAAGCAGCGCTTACATTATATCCATACAAGTGTGTTGGTTAGTATATAGAATGTAAATGTGAGATGAGTGGCATGTTGGTAAATGGTGCTAAGGACACAATAAATATCAAGTTAAATTTCGATTTAAAACTTTCGTGACTGCAGGGATTCATCTTCTTGGTTCTTTCGGTAAAGTCATCACGTAGAAGGGAAGTAATAAAATAATAAAAATAAAAATAATAAAATAATTCTCACGACGTTTCGGCCACAACGCAAGCAGCCGTCCTCAGGTGGAGAACAGGTCTGTCGGGGAGACAGCGTCTGAATGAAACAGCACACGATATATGCTCCAAGCTCGTGTGCTGTTTCATTCAGACGCTGTCTCCCCGACAGACCTGGTTTTCACCTGAGGACGGCTGCTTGCGTTGTGGCCGAAACGTCGTGAGAATTATTTTATGTTTTATTTTTATTATTTTATTATTTCCCTTCTACGTGATGACTTTACCGAAAGAACCAAGAAGATGAAATATCAAGTTAACTGAACAGCCACTGCTAGCACTGAGTGGGGTGAAAATGGGGGTGAGGATTATTAGGATCAACCGCCATCGATTTTAAATATCCCTGCAGTCCAAAATCTTTACTCAAACTACAGTGAATCACGCGAGCGGGTCTTCATCATTCCCACGTTGACATGCACTTGCATAATGACGCGGCAGAGAGCGGATTGAACTTAGTGGCCTTACCTGATAACATTTAAAGTTTGATTCTAGATTGGAAGTTTTCGTGACTGCAAGGATCCATACTCTTTGGTTCTTTCGGTAAAGTGACGTGGGTAGAAAATAAAAATAATGATAAAATGTAAAATACAAATAAAATTAACTCAATTTTAGTTATTTTCATCTTAAAAATTTTAATAACTAAATTTTAGTTATTTTAATTTCACACTTAATTTTATTCTTATTTTCACCTACGTGACTTTACCGAAAGAACCAAAGAGTATTTAAAGTTTAGTATCGATTTTAGCAGCAGCCATAACACTCGTCAATTCACAAACTCGGAACTTAAGTAATCGCCAATCAACTGACTTTCACTGATTGCAGTTTGCTCTAATTGTATGCAAGCATCGCTGACTGTAACGAATGTTCCTTTTTTATTCCATTGTGTTAAATCACAAATGTGTAATGTATTTTAGTTGTAGACACTAATTGATACACTGATCGAGACATTTAAACCAATACACCGTTCAAAAGTAATGCAATGCTAAAACATGCATTTCGATTTAAAGCTTTCGTGACTGCAGGGATTCATCTTCTTGGTTCTGTCGGTAAAGTCATCACGTAGAAGGGAAATAATAAAATAATAAAAATAAAACATAATAAAATAATTCTCATGACGTTTCGGCCACAACGCAAGCAGCCGTCCTCAGGTGGAGAACAGGTCTGTCGAGAAGGCAGAGATTCTGAAGACGGCTGCTTGCGTTGTGGCCGAAACGTCGTGAGAATTATTTAATGTTTTATTTTTTATTATTTTACTATTTCCCTTCTACGTGACTTTACCGAAAAAACCAAGAAGACGGATTGAACTTCTCACCACAATGCGTCGAGTTTACTGAAACCCATCTTTGCTTTGCATTTTGGAGAAGCCGTTACCGTGTTCTGGCGGAACTGCTGAAGGCTGCTGAAAGGCGGCTGCGATGGTCTTTGCGGAGACACTCTGGAAGTCGATGAGCAGATTGGTGTCTGCTACTCTGTGTCCCTGTTGAGGACACAAGGGAGAGACACGTGGCTTTATTTTGGTGATTTCGAAAAGTGCATTGGTTTAGCCATGTTTGTATGTTGTAGTACAGAGTTAGACTGATGGCCTTAATCTAAGTTGTCTTCTGGTTGTTGTTGTTGTTTGACTTGCATCCCACTGGGATTTTTGCACACAGTGTCGGAGTACGGTGTATTTTCTGCAATATTTTGCTGTCTTTTCTTGGATTGTGTCCATAGGAAGAGTTTTTTGGGGGGTGAGATCGCATAAATATATCAATGTGTCGTTAAACCCGCCACCACCCCACACAGCCAACTAGTGAGGGTTGTCACGTAAACAGAACGTGGCAAATTCGTCACTAGTACAGCACTAGTGAGTGTAGTGCATAGTGTAGTGTATCGTGTAGTGTATCGTGTAGCAGTGTATAATGTATAGTAGTGTATAGTGTAGTGTAAAGTCGTGTATAGTGTAGTAGTGTATAGTATAGTATATAGTGTAGTATATAGTGTAGTGTATAGTGTAGTGTATAGTAGTGTAGTGTATAGTAGTGTAGTGTATATGTATAGTAGTGTAGTGTATAGTAGTGTAGTGTATAGTAGTGTATAATGTAGTGTATCGTGTAGCAGTGTATAATGTAAGTGTATAGTAGTGTTTCGTGTAGTGTATAGTAGTGAATAGTGTAGTGTATAGTAGTGCAGTGTATAGTGTAGTGTATAGTAGTATATAGTGTAGTGTATAGTGTAGTGTGTAGTGTATAGTGTAGTGTATAGTGTCGTATTTGTTCCCTGATTTGGAATCAGCGGCCCGAAATTGACTTAAAACCGTTGTACAGTGATCCCTCGTTGGTCGCGGTTAATGGGGACCGGAACCCCTCGCGATAGGTGAACATCCATGAAGTAGGATTGGCCCCCTAGGAATTTCCGTCTATGTGTGTGTGGGTACCAGAATGTTTAAAATATGTATATTTATACTTTATATATTTTACTTAAATCTATTTAATTATAAAACCTTAATATTATACATTCACTCTCTCTCATACGATACGTATTATGGTGTTCTACACTCACCAATGACAGTAGCATCTTGAGACTTGACTCCAGTAATGACGACGATGACAATGACGATGACAATGACGACGATGACAGACCTGTGCAGTTCGATGAATGTGATGATGAATGATGATGATGATGGTGTTACTGCACAGGTATAATAATGAGGCCTTTAAATCAGTTAGAAAAATCCGCGATGCACTGAGACCGCGAAACTTGAACCGCGAAGTGGCGAGGGATCACTGTAATACCTTATGCCAGACAAAGTGTGTTGACCAGTGTGATTAACAGAGGCGCACGGTGACCGCAGATGCCATAGAGGCCCTTCCCTCGGCATCCACAAACGCACCTGCAGGGACCAGAGAGCTCTCTCAGCGGCCTCCTCGTCCGTGTAGTTGACAAACGCACACTTCCTGTCCACCAGTATTCGGATGCTGTGGATCTGTCCAAATCTGTACAAGTGACAAAGCGATCGGGGCGATGTTGAGTTGAAGCTTTCGCGACCGCACGAATCCATTACTCTTTGGTTCTTTTGGTAAAGAATATGTATTGTGAATGCAGTCAATATTAGATGTTTGGAATAGTAACACACCGTATAGCCGCAAATACATACTTACGGGCGAAACAGCTTTTGAAGCATTTTTTCAGTAACAGCAGAAGTGATATTTCCCACCCATATGCTTATACCTGAGAATAAAATAAAATACAAAATTTAAACTGCAGACGGACTAATAAAATGGTAAAGAGTCGTTAGATAACATAGCCAGCATGCTCACAAGTGCTTAATTTTCATTTTTATATGCAAAAAATTAACCCGTAAAAACAAAGTTTTTCACTATAAATCCTTTATATGCGTGGCGGCTAGAGTCCTCTCATCCTCTGGCTTGAGATGGCTGCCACCTATGGGTCAGATGATTGCCTGCCACCATTAAGCAATTGGTAATTAAATATAAAAAAAATTTCCCTAAAAAGTGGAAAATTTTGGAAAAATTTTTTCACGAAAATAAATTGTCACGCACAACGAGTCTGTGTGCAAAATGTCAGCCCGATTGGATCATGGGAAGTGGGTTAAAAAACGACCGAAATATTTGCACGGTCGTAAGCGCGCAAGCAAGTGAACTTAATATAAAGGATGATTTAAAAATGCCACCTTTGTACTATGGATCTTAACATTTGGAAAGTATCTCAATTGCACGCATATTAATAGTAGGGTTTTTCCCCTTTTTTCTGGCAACAAAACTGAAACCTTTCTACGAGGATTCATGTCTGCATTAACCACAATACTTGCAGTCAAAATGCAAACAAAAACACACTATGACAATATATTGGCATTGTACTTGAAGCTGATTGGTCCACATCAAAATATTTTTTTTGTTTTGTTGCCTGAAAAAAAGGTGAAAAATCCTATTATTATATTTTCGTACTGGCAAAGAAGGTCTAATGATGCACGCATATTGTGTTGCAAGTCTACCAGTAACATTATCAAGCAAAACCATGACATTACGCTACGGATTCAAGTGTCACAGCGATGGTGCGTTACTCACGAAGGTGGTGGAGGCACTGGAGAATTGCCCAAAGCACCACGTGAGTCTTGGCTCCTCTGTGCGGCGACATCTACAGCTTGTGTACATGCACAACGTGGTGCGGGCAACACACAAATAGGATGGCGTTTTAGATAAAGGATCCACGTAGTTGAACACGCCGGCTCTCGCGACCAATATCCTGCATAATAAAGGTTTTCTTTGGGTTAGATCGCATTCATATAAATGTGCCGTAAAACCAGACACCACCGGCCATTTAGTTAGGTTTGTCACTGTTCGTGGCGACTCGTTACTTGTACAGCACACAGGAAACCTGATGATGCGAGTGAGATGGTTCGATCGAGGCGCACACACTGAGCTGGAAAGACAGCTCTATTTATTTCTGAACAGAACGGTAACACGTTCACATGACACGTAGGGAGGTGACCACCAACCTAAGCTCACTCTACACTCGCTCATTCTCTCTGACAACACTGGCGTGTAGTGACAGGTTTTTAGCCTTTCAACTGGTACAAAATCTGACACCTTTATACAAGGCATCATGTTTGCAATAACCACAACACAAGCAGTCAAAATGCAAACAACTCTGATGATGATGTGCACTGTCCTTGAAGTTGATTGGTCCACACCCAAGACGGCTTTCTTTAGAGCCTAGTCTCCATTGGTGTTGGACCAGATGACGCCAAAAGGCGCACAACTCAAAAACAGCGCACTATCAGAGTATTGAAAGCTTGGGGTAAGCATTTACACTATGAGACATCTCCTTTACCAGTGGCAAAATATAGTAGTAGATTTTTACCCTTTTAACTGGTACAAAATCTGACACCTTTATACAAGGCATCATGTTTGCAATAACCTCAACACAAGAAGTCAAAATGCAATTAAAAAGAAACAACTCTGATAATGATATGCACTGTCCTTGAAGTTGATTGGTCCACACCCGAGACAGCTTTTCTTAGAGCCTAGTCTCAATTGGTGTTGGACCAGACACCAATTTCTATAAATGTACCACAAAAAAAACTATTTATTTTTAAAGAATGAAATGCACATTCCATCTTATTACCAGTGCAATTCGTTTGGGAATTTCAATGCAAGTTCATGGGTAATAAGTTAGCAATTCCGAACGCATTTGTCCATTTGCATGTTTCCATACAAACATTTCTAGTGTAAGAGGCTCATTTATTGAAATGGATGTACAGCTTTCTAATACGATACGCACAATTATAAAAAACATTTCCTTCGACGTATATATTAGTTATACACAAGTTTACTTACTAGGCTGAGGACTTGGTGGTTTATCATTCTGTATCCCCACGTTGCCCACACCGGATGTTGACAAGGAACCTGAAACAGGAGTAGAAATCAGATACAGGATCAGTGTTCTCATTCCCAGAAGATTCACATTCTTTTGATAATCTCGAGAATAAACACCAGTTGCTTTACCGTTCCAAAATGGTGACAAACGTCGGTTTACTACCACCAAGTACAGCAAAGCAAGAACACATGTTTCATCCAGGCAGTAAGCAGAGGTCGCAACCGGGTACCCGATACCCGTACCCTACCCGAAAACCCGGCTACCCGTACCCGGCCGGGTACGGGTAGCCGTTTGTGACCCTGGTGCGGCCGGGTACGGGTACGGGTAAGGAATCAAAACCCATTTGCGACCTCTGGCAGTAAGAATACATGTTCTATCCAGGCAAGTAAGAATACACGTTTTTTTATCCAAGAAAATAAAACAAGTTTCATCCAGGAAAGCTTGGCCGAGTTAATAAACTTGTTGTTTTACAAAGGCGATACATTGGGGAAGCACGTGTTTTAAACACGTGCTAAGTGAATTGGGAGTATCTGTGAAAAGGAGGTCAACGTGAGGCGAGATCACACCAAAGTGAACACAAGTTCGTGAAACAAAAACATTCCTATACAGCTCATCGTCACACTCACCGAGTTGGGGAGATTGCCCATAACGTGCTGGGTATAACCAGATTGTGTTGCTTTAACATGTTGTAGCATTATATTCTTGGCTCTTTCGGTGAAGTCACGTAGAAGGGAAATAATAAAATATAAAACAATAAACAAAGATGGACTCGTTCATCTGGCAAACTGCCAAATCGCTGTCTATGGTGCTGACGTTAAGAAAAATCGCCACTTTTTTCAAATTTTCTTGCTGTGGATTTCACAACTGATGGTGATTGCCTGTGTTGCAGTCGAAACGTCGTGAGAATATTTATTTTCTTGGTTCTTTCGGTAAAGTCATCACGTAGAAGGGAAGTAATAAAATAATAAAAATAAAACACAATAAAATAATTCTCACGACGTTTCGGCCACAACGCAAGCAGCCGTCCTCAGGTGAAGAACAGGTCTGTCGAGTAGACAGAGTCTGAAGTCTACTTGACAGACCTGTTCTCCACCTGAAGACGGCTGCTTGCGTTGTGGCCGAAACGTCGTGAGAATTATTTTATTAGTTTTATTTTTATTTTTTTATTACTTCCCTTCTACGTGATGACTTTACCGAAAGAACCAAGAAGATGAATCCCTGCAGTCACGAAAGCTTTAAATCGAAATGTATGATTTAGCATTGCATTACTTTTGAACGGTGTATTGGTTTAAATGTCTCGATCAGTGTATCAATTAGTGTCTACAACTAAAATACATTACACATTTGTGATTTAACACAATGGAATAAAAAAGGAACATTCGTTACAGTCAGCGATGCTTGCATGTAATTAGAGCAAACCGCAATCAGTGACAGTCAGCTGATTGGTGAGTACTTAAGTTCCGAGTTTGTGAATTGACGAGTGTTATGGCTGCTGCTAAAATCGATACTAACCTTTAAATACTCTTTGGTTCTTTCGGTAAAGTCACGTAGGTGAAAAAAAGAATAAAATTAAGATGTAAAATTAAAATAACTAAAGTTTAGTTATTTTAATTTTAAAGATGAAAATAACTAAAATTGAGTTAATTTCATTTGTATTTTAAATTTTATCATTATTTTTATTTTCTACCTACGTGACTTTTCCGAAAGAACCAAAGAGTATGGATCATTGCAGTCACGAAAACTTCCAATCTAGAATCAAACTTTAAATGTTATCAGGTAAGGCCACTAAGCTAAACATCTCTTTTTCAGATGACAACTGGCCACAAATGAAGCTCAATGAAGTGACTTGTGGAAATTTATAGCAAATACTCTAAACACGCATGCTTCTAAATGTGAAGGGGAAAACCATGGACAGAGCACGCAAGCTCCCAATACACAGCAGCAGGCGTCAGGGTTGGGATGGAACCCACGACCTCCTGTATGCCAGGCGAGGTAGTTAACATCTCACAGAACCCACGACCTCCTGTATACCAGGCGAGGTAGTTAACATCTCACAGAACCCACGACCTCCTGTATACCAGGCGAGGTAGTTAACATCTCACAGAACCCACGACCTCCTGTATGCCAGGCGAGGTAGTTAACATCTCACAGAACCCACGACCTCCTGTATACCAGGCGAGCTAGTTAACATCTCACAGAACCCACGACCTCCTGTATACCAGGCGAGGTAGTTAACATCTTGCTACCACCGTGGCGAGATCGCTGTGCAGAGCTGTAGTATCCATCCACATCAAGCATCCACGCTAAGCAAAGCTCATCATAGGGATTAGGACAATTATGGCAACAAACACGGCATTTCAAAAATACAAGCTTTGCAATAAGCACCTGTGTTTCGAAGCAGTGCTTCTGAAGCGGCGTACACCGTGTCGTACTCCAAGATTGCAGCCTCCGACTGCTGCTGTGGAAAGCCCATCTCCTACAAAAGCGCAGAGAAACATCGGCAAACCAGATGTGTATTCTAGGTAAAATAATAATAAAATAATATTAGTATTAAACAATATTATATTAAACAATAAAACAATATTATTTTATTATTTCCCTTCTACGTGACTTTACCGAAACAACCAACAATATGAATCCCTGCAGTCACGAAAGCTTTAAATCTAACCGGTTTTCACATACGACGGTGCTAACTTATTAATTCCACGCGTGCGAGATGGCAATTGGCACTCTGCAAGCGATCATGAATTTGGCACGAGGCCAAAATGTCCATTTCGCTCAAGGTCAAAGGGCAACATTACCATTTATCAGAGGTCGCAACCGGGTACCCGATACCCGTACCCTACCCGATACCCGGCTGGGTATCGGGTAGGGTACCATATATCAGAGGTCGCAACCGGGTACCCGATACCCGTATCGGGTAGGGTACGGGTAGCCGTTTGCGACCCTGGTGCGGCCGGGTACGGGTACGGGTAGGCCGTGAGTCACTGGTGATTCACCGTTCGTCACTCATTTCGGGTAGGGTACGGGTAGGGAACGGGTACCCATTTGCGACCCTGGTGCGGCCGGGTACGGGTATGGGTAAGGAATCAAAACCCGTTAGCGACCTCTGCCATATATACATTCTCATTAAAGTTCCGCACGACTTTATCAGCTGTGAAAATCACTTTACATGAATACACACACGAGCTGTACTACCCGGCTTCACCCAGTGGCGATGTTCACACACCGCACCAGTTACTCGTTTGAGGCTGAGTCGACCTAGGGGAGGCCCAGGAGCGGTTGAAATAATCGTCACCGGCGGTGGCCGTGAGCGGGAATCGAACTCGGGACGCCGCGTTCATAGCGTGGCACGCTAACCACTACACTACATTGCGTTACGCTTCCACATGCGCGGGTCACGTGACAGATTTGACGTCACAGCTCACTTGCCGTGCAAAAAATAAATGCATTATTGAGCTCCCCCCCCCAAAAAAAGTGTATTTTTATAATGCCTGCATGGTGTACAGTCTGGAAAGTAGCCACATGGCTAATTTCCAGTTTGTTGCATGTCAGGAAGTACGCTAAACATTTTGAACAAACACACACAATTACAACTTTGCCTTTTATATAGATGGAGATTACGTTTGCACTCAATTACCTTGTGAAAAATTGTCCGAAGTCATTTGCTTATGCCTCAACTTAAAGACACTCCAATATGCACACACAATGTATGACACTGGTGCACCGGCTTACCACAAGGAGAAGTGTTCGCACTTTCCTAAGCTCTTGTTTTGCTTCTTCAGAAGACACATTTAAAGAAATCAGCTGACATAACGCACTTTCTGCCTCTCTGTAACGCTGTCAAATTAACAACACAACACGTGTTTAGTCAGAAACTTACATGCGCAATGGAAGGTCAGTAGGCATGTAACAATTAAATAAATGCATGCATACAACAATTGATGGACTTATTTGAATGCACACAGTACAAGACAGAACATGAGAAAATCCAAAGGAGAAATAAAGTAATTTTATCCTTGAATTGAATTGCAACACCTGTTCCTGACGATTCATATAATGGTGGGGGGGGGGGGGGGTGAGTAACTCCACGACTTACTGAGCAATTGAAACGGACAATTTGAACAAAGCCAAATACTCCACAGGCTGTTTTTCTTCTGCAGGGTCGAGAGAAAGTGTGAACCCCTTCGGATTTTCACATCTTTTACATATTTCAAACCTAAAATGTTATTACATCTTAATCTAAGTCCTAATAATAACAACGATAACACGATTAAACAAATGAAACATAAAACGTGATATTTGTTTTCGATTTAAAGCTTTCGTGACTGCAGGGATTCCTCTTCTTGGTTCTTTCGGTAAAGTCACGTAGAAGGGAAGTAATAAAATAATAAAAATAAAACATAAAATAATTCTCACGACGTTTCGGCCACAACGCAAGCAGCCGTCCTCAGGTGAAAACCAGGTCTGTCGGGGAGACAGCGTCTGAGGACAGCTGCTTGCGTTGTGGCCGAAACGTCGTGAGAATTATTTTACTATGTTTATTTTCATTATTTTTATTACTTCCCTTCTACATGACTTTACCGAAAGAACCAAGAAGATACAGTGATACTCTTTCAACATCTACTTATCCTCAAATGAGTCTATATTCAATAACCACGTGTGAAAAAAGTATATTAAACTTTAGATTCAGTAACTGGTGACACAGAAATCACTGCAACTAAGTGTTTCCTCTTCTTGGTTCTTTCGGTAAAGTCACGTAGTAGGGAAGTAATAAAATAATAAAATAAAACAATTCTCACGACGTTTCGGCCACAACGCAAGCAGCCGTCCTCAGGTGAAGAAGAACATGTCTGTCGATAAGAACCAAGAAGATGAATCCCTGCAGTCACGAAAGCTTAATCGAAATGTGTTTCCTGTGACCATTGGGTCAGCCTCTCTTATCTGATTTGAATAATGTTGGCCCATTCCTCCTTACAGAGCTCCAAGGGCAGCTGGCTTCAAGTCCTGCCACAACATTTCGATGGGGTTTAGGTCTGGACTTTGACTAGGCCATTGTACAACTTAGGAATCTCTTCTTCTGTAGCAATTCTTTTGTAGATGTGCTTCACTCACGCATCATTTTGTTTCAGAAGACATGGAATTTGTTCATATAAACCCTATTAGATGTTTAAGAAAATACCGGGTTTGATTCAAGAAGACTGTCATGGTACAACTATTTAATTCCATAATTATCATTGGGGTTCAAACTTGTTCTCACCACCGTATGTGATATGTTGACCAATATATACGAGTGGTATCTCTTGTAATCTCTCATTTACTTGATACAGCTGTCGTGGCTGTGACGGTTCCACCTGAAAACGGAAGCTTGTGTTGCCTCCGAAACGTCGTGATTTTTATTTTTATTTTACTTTTATTAATTTAATTTTTTTACCTACGTGACTTTACCGAAAAAACCTAAGAATATGAATCCTTGCAGTCACGAAAGCTTCAAATCTAGAATTAATGTTGACCAAGCTTGTATTATTATATGCCGTGGTGGTTCTGTGCATGAAAATCTGCTGGCAATGCTTAATTCAAATCTGAACTTAAAAAATTGGCCAATGTGGCATTAGGTTACAACAATTCCTAATCTGAGGTGCTGCTTATGATAAAATGGTCATTTACATCAAATTCCCTTTCAAACGGATAGGTCAAAGTCCAAACTGAGGAAATCAGACGGACATCATTGTGGTGTGGAATGGAAATATTGGGTGGTGACACTTACAAGAGTAAAAAGTTGTACACTATGCGTTTACCCATCATCGTCACATTGCTGCATTTACAAAAGTTAAATGCTGCGGTGTAATTAATAAAATTGAAGGTCATTTATAAGTAACTCATTTGAATGCAAATCAATACACAGCAAAACCTTGGATTGCGAGTCACGTGGTTTGCGAGTGTTTGCAAGACGAGCAAATTTGTTAAAAATTAACCCGTAAAAACAAAGTTTTTCACTATAAATCCTTTATATGCGTGGCATCGGTTTTATTTTATTATTCATTCAGTTTTTCTTGATTAAGAGTTTCATTTTTATCACATTGCTATTTTAAATTAATATGAAATTATTTTTTTCCTAAAAAGTGTAAAATTTTGAAAAAAATTTTCACAAAAATAAATTGTCACGCACAACGAGTCTGTGTGCAAAATATCAGCTCGATTGGATCACGGGAAGTGGGTTAAAAAACGACCGAAATATTTGCACGGTTGTAAGCGCGCAAGCAAGCAAGTGAACTTAATAAAAAGGATTTTAAAATAAATATTAACTTGATAAACGAGCGACGTCTTGCAATACGAACAGGACACGTAGTATACGCTTTGTCACGTGATCACGACTGATAAACAACGAGTGCTTTGATATACGAGTGCTTTGGATTACAAACGATTTATGCTCGCAATCCAAGTTTTACTGTAATTAGTCCTTTATCTTTAAAGCCAGTCAACGGTGTAATGCAAATTGCACGTGAACTGTCAAAGATTGCAAACACAGCAACCTTACCTTCAGTCCAATGCAAGCCCGCGCTTGTCTGAAGTATCCCCGGGGCCATGTTGGGTTTAGATATATAGCGATCTCCGCATCGAACAAGGCATCAGTGTACAAGCCAAGATGTTCCAAACAAAATGACCGATTTCCATAAAAGCTGGTGAATAATGACACAGATGAGAAATCAAATCCAATTGACAGACCATCTTTAGAATTCGATTGCTCCGAATTGAACTAGGCCATGTGGATAAGACATTCTTGAAATCACACTGAACGTTGACGGAAAAAATGTCTGCGTCTGATTGGAAACATGTAGGTAACAGATCAACACGCTAAAAATTTAACCCGTAAAACAAAGTTTTTCACTATAAATCCTTTATATGCGTGGCATCGGTTTTATTTTATTATTCATTTCTGTTTTTCTTGAGTAAGAGTTCCATTTTTATCACATTGCTATTTTAAAAAAATATGAAATTTTTTTTTCCTAAAAAGTTGAAAATTTAGGAATTTTTTTTTCACGAAAAGTAATTGTCACGCACAACGAGTCTGTGTGCAAAATGTCAGCTCGATTGGCTCACGGGAAGCGGGTTAACAAACGACCGAAAGATTTGCACGGTCGTAAGCGCGCAAGCAAGCAAGTGAACTTAATATAAAGGATTTTAAAATGTCTGCATCTGATTGGAAACATGTAGGTAACAGATCAACACGTTAAAAAGCTAGACGTTGACAGGTTGTTATCCGTCTTTGTGGAAGAGGTACGCAGATGACACATTTGTCATCTGGCCACATGGCCTACCAGCTCTGAACCAATTCCTCAAGCACATTAATTACATACACCCAGCCATCACATTCACCATGGAGGTGGAAAAGGATGGCAAGTTACCATTCTTGGATGTATATTCTTAGATTTTTTCGGTAAAGTCACGTAGGTAAAAAATAAAATAAATGTTTTACGTACGTGACTTTACCGAAAAAACATAAGAATATGAATCCTTGCAGTCACGAAAGCTTCAAATCTAGAATTTTGGATGTTTTAATCGAAAAGAGAACTGATGGCTCAATGGGACACTCTGTCTACAGCAAAGCCGCCCATATGGATGCTTATCTAAAACCTGACTCCCACCACCATCCATCCCAAAAGAATTCCCTCATCAAAACGCTACACCATAGAGCTCCATGCATCTCCGACCATCATCACCGAGCCAGTGAACTTTATCATGTACACCAAGCTCTCAAGATGAATGAATATTCGGACCACACTATCCATAAAGCGTTCACCCCAACCGTTGGGAAAGAACCATCAAACCATCACCTTGCCATACATAGCAGGGGTCACCAAAATATTTCCTAAATCTTGAGCTAACACAAGATCCAGGCTCGATTTAACACTACGTCAAATTCGTAATCTGATCCCATCTGTGAAAGATATGCAGTAATTCTAGATTTGAAGCTTTCGTGACTGCAAGGATTCATATTCTTAGGTTTTTTCGGTGAAGTCATCATGTAGGTAAAAACATTAAAATTAATAAACTTAAAATAAAATAAATCACGACGTTTCGGAGGCAACACATCTACTTGATACAGCTGTCGTGGCTGTGACGGTTCCACCTGAAGACGGAAGCTTGTGTTGCCTCCGAAACGTCGTGATTTTTATTTTATTTTACTTTGATTAATTTTAATGTTTTTACCTACCTGGTGACTTTACCGAAAAAACCTAAGAATATGGATATGCAGTACCCTGGCGTCTCGGACCATGTCCGTGAGCATGAGGCGGATCTGAAACACGGCAGGACCAACGCGTCGGCCGTGGCTGATCATTGTTTCAATGCGGTGGGCTCACACGATTTCTCTAAGATGAAGGTACTTTGTACGCGCACTGGCTATCAACAAAGATTTGTTC
>NW_026891002.1:0-15824 GCF_015708825.2 Lethenteron reissneri
CACACAACACGTACACACACACCACGTATACACACCACATATACACACACACCACATACACACACACCCATACACACACAATACACGTATACACACACACCACATACACACACACACCACATACACACACACACGTATACACACACACCACATACACACACACACCACATACACACACACCACATACACACACACACCACATACACACACATACCACATACCACACACACCACATACACACACACACCACATACACACACACCACATCACACACACCACATACACACACACACCACATACACACCACACACACCACATACACACACACACCACATACACATACACACGTATACACACAACACGTACACACACACACAACACGTACACATACACACACACCACATATACACACACACCACATACACACCACACACACACCACATACACACCACACACACCACATACACACACACCACATACACACACACACCACATACACACACACACCCACGTACACACACACACCACGTACACACACACACCACATACACACACCACATACACACACACACCACATACATACACACACCACACACACACACCACATACACACACACCACATACACCACACACCACATACACACACACCACATACACACACACACACACCACATACACACACACCACGTATATACACACACACACGTATACACACAACACATACACACACACCACATACACACACACACCACATACACACACACCACATACACACACAACACGTATACACACACACCACATACACACACACAACACGTATACACACAACACGTATACACACAACACATACACACACACCACACGTATACACACCCCACACGTATACACACCACACACACCACACACACACAACACGTATACACACACGTATACACACCACACACACACACACACAACACGTATACACACACACACCACACGTATACACACACACGTATACACACCACACACACCACACACAACACGTACACACACACACACCACACGTATACACACCCCACACGTATACACACCACACACACCACACCACACAACACGTATACACACAACACGTAAACACACACAACACGTATACACACACACACACACCACGTACACACACACACCACATACACACACACACCACATACACACACACACACACATACACACACCACATACACACACACACACCAATACACACACCACATATACACACACACACCACATACACACACACACCACATATACACACACACCACATACACACACACACACACATACACACACACACCACATACACACACACACCACATCCACACACAACACGTATACACACAACACGTAAACACACACACACACCACACGTACACACACACACACCACATACACACACACCACATGCCTCTTGGCCGATTTCACTTCCCTGCCCTGAGTCTCGTGACGCCAGAAACACACACAACACGTACACACACCACCACCACACACACACACGTATATACACCACACACACCACACACAACACGTATACACACACACACGTAAACACACACAACACGTATACACACACACACCACATACACACACACCACATACACACACAACACGTACACACACACCACGTATACACACCACATATACACACACACCACATATACACACACACCACATACACACACACACCACATACACACACACACCACATACACACACCACATACACACACACACCACATACACACACCACCACATACACACACAACACGTATACACACACACCACATACACACACACAACACGTATACACACAACACGTATACACACAACACATACACACACACACCACACGTATACACACCCCACACGTATACACACCACACACACCACACACACACAACACGTATACACACACACGTATACACACCACCACACACACACAACACGTATACACACACACCCACGTATACACACACACGTATACACACCACACACACCACACACAACACGTACACACACACACACACACGTATACACACCCCACACGTATACACACCACACACACCACACACACACACAACACGTATACACACAACACGTAAACCACACAACACGTATACACACACACACACCACGTACACACACACACCACATACACACACACCCACATACACACACACACCACATACACACACCACACATACACACACACACACCACATACACACACACCACATATACACACACCACCACATACACACACACACACCCACTATACACACACACCACAAACACACACACACCACATACACACACACCACATACACACACACACCACATCCACACACAACACGTATACACACACAACACGTAAACACACACACACACACCACACGTACACACACACACACCACATACACACACCCACATGCCTCTTGGCCGATTTCACTTCCCTGCCCTGAGTCTCGTGACGCCAGAAACACACACAACACGTACACACACCACCACACACACACACACGTATATACACCACACACACCACACACAACACGTATCACACACAACACGTAAACACACACAACACGTATACACACACACACCACATACACACACACACCACATACACACACAACACGTACACACACACCACGTATACACACCACATATACACACACACCACATATACACACACACCACATACACACACACCACATACACACACACAACATGTATACACACACACCACATACACACACACACCACATACACACACAACACGTATACACACACCACATACACACACACACCACATACACACACACCCACATACACACACACACCACATACACACACACACCACATACACACACACCACATACACACCACCCATACACACACACACCACATACACACACACACCACATATACACACACACCACATACACACACACACCACATACACCACACGTACACACACACACAACACGTACACATACACACACACCACATATACACACACACCACATACACACCACACACACACCACATACACACCACACACACCACATACACCACACACCACATACACACACACACCACGTACACACACACACCACATACACACACACCACATACACACACACACCACATACATACACACACCACACACACACACCACATACACACACACACCACATACACACACACCACATACACACACACCACATACACACACACACACCACATACACACACACACACCACATACACACACACACCACGTATATATACACACACAACACGTATACACACACACCACATACACACACACACCACATACACACACAACACGTATACACACACCACGTATACACACACCACATACCACACACAACACGTATACACACCACGTATACACACACCACATACACACACACCACACGTATACACACCCCACACTATACACACCACACACCACACACACAACACGTATACACACACACGTATACACACCACACACACCACACACAACACGTATACACACACACACCACACGTATACACACACACGTATACACACCACACACACCACACACAACACGTACACACACACACCACACGTATACACACCCACACGTATACACACCACACACACACACACACACACACACACAACACGTATACACACACAACACGTAAACACACACAACACGTATACACACACACACACACCACGTAAACACACTACACACACACACGTATACACACACACACACCACGTAAACACACACTACACGTAAACACACACACACACACCACGTATACACAACACGTGTACACACACACCACACGTAAACACACATCACACGTATACACACAACACGTGTACACGCACACACCACAAAACACACACCACACGTATACACACAACGTATACACACAACACGTATACACACAACACGTGTACACACACACCACACGTATACACACAACACGTGTACACACACACACCACGTAAACACACACCACGTATACACACACCACACACACCACACACACACCCACGACACACCAATCACACACCACACACACACCAAACACACACACCACACCACACACACCACACACACCACGTGTACACACACCACACAACACACCAGAGGGTTGGGGTGTGATGGGGAGTAGGGGTAGTGATGGGGGTAGTGGTAGGGGTATGATAGGGGTTGTGATAGTGTAGTGGGTAGTGATGGGGGTAGTGATAGTGGTAGGGGTAGTGAATTAGTAGTGGTACGGTTAGTGATAGTAGTGGTAGGGTAGTGATAGTGGTAGTAGGGGTAGTGATGGTAGTGGTAGGGTAGTGATGGTAGTAGGGGTAGTGATGGTAGTAGTGGTAGTGGTAGTAGGGGTAGTGATGGTAGTGGTAGGGGTTGTGATAGTGGTTGAGGGTAGTGATGAGGGGTAGGGGTAGTGATAGGGGTAGTGGTAGGATAGTGGTAGGGGTAGTGATAGTAGTGGTAGGGGTAGTGATGGTAGTAGGGGTAGTGATGGTAGTAGTGGTAGTAGGGGTAGTGGTAGTAGTGGTAGGGGTAGTGATGGAGTAGGGGTAGTGATGGTAGTAGGGTAGTGTCGTAGGGGTAGTGATGGTAGTAGATGGTAGTTAGGGTAGTAGGGGTCGTGATGGTAGTGGTAGGGGTAGTGATAGTGGTAGTAGGGGTAGTGGTAGTAGGGTAGTGATGGTAGTGGTAGTAGGGGTAGTAGGGGTAGTGATGGTAGTAGTGGTAGTAGGGGTAGTAGGGATAGTGATGGTAGTGGTAGGGGTAGTGATAGTGGTAGTAGGGGTAGTGGTAGTAGGGGTAGTGATGGTAGTGGTAGGGGTAGTGCTGGTAGTAGTGGTAGTGATGGTAGTGATAGTGGTAGTAGTGGTAGTGATGGTAGTGATGGTAGTAGTAGTGGTAGTAGGGGTAGTGATGGTATAGTGGTAGTGATGGTAGTGGTAGTAGGGGTAGTGATGGTAGTAGGGGTAGTGATGGTAGTAGGGGTTGTGATGGTAGTAGTGGTAGTGATGGTAGTGTGGTAGTGATGGTTAGTAGTAGTGGTAGTGATGGTAGTAGCAGTGGTAGTAGGGGTAGTGATGGTAGTGGTAGTGATGGTAGTGGTAGTAGGGGTAGTGATGGTAGTAGCAGGATTGTGATTCAGGCTCGGGCCACGGGTGGCCCTCCTGCAACAGATCAAGTTCCAAAAGTGTCCCTGAGTGTGCATCGGGCCAAGTGCAAGTTGGTGTGTGTAGTCGTGAGTGTCTGGTGTCTGTGTGTGTGTAGTAGTGAGTGTGTGGTGGGTCTGTGTGTCTGTGTGTGTGTGTAGTATTGAGTGTGTGTCTGTGTGTGTGTACATGTGAGTGTGTGTGTGTATGAGTATGGGTGTGTGTGTATGTAAGGGTATGTGTGTAGTAAGGGTTGTTGTTGTATGTAAGCGGTGTCGGTGTAGTAAGGGTGTGTGTGTAGTAAGGGTTGTGTGTGTATTAAGGTGTGTGTGTATGTAAGAGTGTGTGTTGTAGTTGTAAGGGTGTGTGTGTATGTAAGAGGTGTGTATATAAGAGTGGGTATGTAAGAGTGTATGAGTGTGAGTGTGTTTATGTAAGAGTGTGTGATGTAGAGTGTGTATGAGTGTGTATGTGTGTGTATGTAAGAGTGTGGGTATGTGTATGAGAGTGTAGAGTGTGTATGTGTGTGTGTATGTAAGAGTGTGTGTATGCTGTGTGTGTGTATGTGTATGAGAGTGTATGTGTGTGTATGTGTGTGTATGATGTGTGTGCTGTATGTAAGAGTGTGGGTATGCCTGGTGTTTGTCTAAGATGACCAAAGAATATTGATTCCCACAGTCACGAAAGCTTCAAATCGAGTTGTAATAGTTCTACTTGAAAGCCCGGATTGTGGACTACTGCACCTTTTAGCGCTCGTTCGCAGCAGCGTATCGATCTGCACAAGATCACGTGGCGATGATAAGAGTCGGCAAAATCGCACGGAGGGGTTGGCTTGGACGAGGCAATAAAAAACCGGTTACACGTTTTGACCCACCCCCCCCCCCGTTTCCTAAGCGTACATTGTGAGCAGCAGCCCCCAATACGCAACCCTTACGTATTTGCTTAACCCCCCATTCCATGTGTACGGACTCAAGGATGGCCCCTTTACAACCGAGATGATGATGCAAATTCTAGGCTTGAGCTTTCGTGACTGCAAGGATTCGTATTCTTAGGTTTTTTCGGTCAAAGTCGCGTAGGTAAAAAATGTAAATTAATTAAAGTAAAATAAAAAATAAAATAAAAATCACGACGTTTCGGGAGGCAACACAGAAAACAAGTATAACCCGTAAAAACAAAGTTTTTCACTATAAATCCTTTATATGCGTGGCGGCTAGAGTCCTCTCGTCCTCTGCTTGAGATGGCTGCCACCTATGGGTCAGATGATTGCATTGCACCATTAAGCAATTGGTAATTAAATATAATATTTTTGTCCTAAAAAAGTGGTAAAAATTTGGAAACTTATTTTTCACGAACATTAATTGTCACGCAACAACGAGTCTGTGTGGAAAATGTCAGCTCGATTGGATCACTGGAAGAGGGTTAAAAAACGACCCGAAAGATTTGCACGGTCCTAAGCAAGCAAGCGAACTTAATATAAAGGATTTAAAAAACCTAAGATGATGGATGCAAGCTTAGCAATCTTCAGAAAGGGCGTTGACTGCTGTGTTTGCTGACTCTCTGAGTTGCGTTGCATTTCTAAATTGTGTTAAGTTCCATGCCGAAAGCTTCCTTGACACATTTCTTCTCTCTCTCTCTGTGTGTCTCTCACCCAAGCCCCTCTTTGAATTGTACCCCCCCTCTGTGTGCGTGTACACGTGTGTGTGTGTGTGTGCGTGTACACGTGTGTGTTGTGTGCGTGTACACGTGTGTGTGTGTGTGCGTGTACACGTGTGTGTGTACATGTGTGTGTGTACATGTGTGTACATGTGTGTGTACATGTGTGTACATGTGTGTGTACATGTGTGTGTGTGCGTGTACATGTGTGTGTGTGCGTGTACACGTGTGTGTGTGTGTGTACACGTGTGTGGTGTGTGTACACGTGTGTGTGTGTGCGTGTACCGTGTGGTGTGTACGTGTGTGTGTGTGCGTGTACACGTTTGGTGTGTGCGTGTACACGTGTGTGTGTGTACGTGTGTGTGTGTGCGTGTACACGTGTGTGTGTACGTGTGTGTGTGCGTGTACACGTGTGTGTGTGCGTGTACACGTGTGTGTGTGTGTGTACATGTGTGTGGTGCGTGTACACGTGTGTGTGTGCGTGTACACGTTTGTGTGTGTGCGTGTACACGTTTGTGTGTGTGCGTGTACACGTTTGTGTGTGTGCGTGTACACGTTTGTGTGTGTGTGCGTGTACACGTGTGTGTGTGCGTGTACACGTTTGTGTGTGTGCGTGTACACGTTTGTGTGTGTGCGTGTACACGTTTGTGTGTGTGCGTGTACACGTTTGTGTGTGCGTGTACACGTGCGTGTACACGTGTGTGTGCGTGTACACGTGCGTGTATACGTGTGTGTGTGTGCGTGTACACGTGTGTGTGTGTGTGTGCGTGTACACGCGTGTGTGTGTACACGTGTGTGTGTACGTGTGTGTGTGTATGTGCGTGTACGTGTGTATGTGCGTGTACACGTTTGTGTGTACGTGTACACGTGTTTGTGTGTGCGTGTACACGTGTTTGTGTGTGCGTGTACACGTGTTTGTGTGTGCGTGTACACGTGTGTGTGTGTGTGCGTGTACACGTGTGTGTGTGCGTGTACACGTGTGTGTGCGTGTACACGTGTGTTGCGTGTACACGTGTGTGTGTGTACACGTGTGTGGTGTGTGTGTGTGGTGCGTGTACACGTGTGTGGTGCGTGTACACGTGTACACGTGTGTGCGTGTACACGTGTACACGTGTGTGCGTGTACACGTGTACACGTGTGTGCGTGTACACGTGTACACGTGTGTGCGTGTACACGTGTGTGTGTGCGCGTGTACTTTTGCAGCTGTTTTAGACTAATTTCAGGGTGCCGATTCCAAATCTGATCTCAGATTTGCTCTATCACATCTCATTTTTATGCTATCGGCATACCCCATTTTCATTGGATTTACCCAAAATTAACTCTGTCACTTATGATTGCAAGTTGTTGCGAGTCAGTGGATCTGCTTTAGTGTTAAAATATGGTGCGTATTTTTAGGATAGTGTGTTTTATAATATCATTTATGTAGATATCCACATTGATTTAACTATTTTTCTTCCGCAGTTTTTATTGAAATACAATATTTGATATCTCAAAAACCTGATGTGATAGACAAAAACTGATGCCAGATTTGGACATCAAACCGTGGAATACCTTATGCCAGAAAAAAAGTGTATTTCGATTTAAAGCTTCTTTCGTGACTGCAGGGATTCATCTTCTTGGTTCTTTCGGTAAAGTCACGTAGAAGGGAAATAATAAAATAATAAAATAAAACATAATCAAATATTTATTTTATTATGTTTATTTTATTATTTTATAATAATAAACATCAAAAATTAACATAATAAATCATTATTATGTTTATTTTTGCCAGTAAAAATATAATTGTTTTTTTACCCTTCTATCTGGCAACAAAACTGACACCTTTTGGCGTCATCTGGTCCAACACCATGTGAGACTAGGCTCTAAGGAAAGCTGTCTCAGGTGTGGACCAATCAACTTCAAGGACAGTGCACATACATTATCAGAGTTGTGTTTTTTGTTTGCATTACGACCGCAGGTATTGTGGTCTATGCAAACATGACTCCTCGTAAAAAAAGGTGTCAGTTTTGTTGCCAGATAAAAGGGTAAAAAACCAATTATCATATTTTGCTACTGGCAAATGAAGTTCCAATGGTGTAAATGTTTACCCCGAGCTCTCATACTCTGATGGTGCATTGTCTTTGAGTTGTGCGCCTTTTGGCGTCATCTGGTCCAACCCACGTGAGACTAGGCTCTAAGGAAAGCTGTCTCAGGTGTGGACCAATCAACTTCAAGGACAGTGCATACATTATCAGAGTTGTTTTTTGTTTGCATTACGACCGCAGGTATTGTGGTCTATGCAAACATGACTCCTCGTAAAAAAAGGTGTCAGTTTTGTTGCCAGATAGAAGGATAAAAAAACAATTATCATATTTCCAATGATTACTCAGTTTGTACCCATCATCACGGTCGAAATGATGTCTGTGTGTTGTATATCTGAATGGCTTCGTGTACAATTTTATTGTTTTATTACCCACGTGACTTTACCGGAAAAAACCCTAAGAGTATGAATTCCTTGCAGTCACGAAAGCTTCAAATCTAGAATGCGCAGGAGGAGGAGGCCGTGGGTTCGATCGCACGACCCCCTGACGGCTGCATATTTGGAGTTGTCGCTCTCCCCGTGGTGGTCACCGCACGGCAGAAGTCGCAAACGGGTTTTGATTCCTTACCCGTAACCGGCCGCACCAGGGTCGCAAATGGTACCCTACCCGAATGAGACAAACGGCTACTCACCAGTGACTCACGGCCTACCCGTACCCGTAGCTGGCCGGGTACGGGTAGCCGGTATCGGGTAGGGTACGGGTATCGGGTACCCGGTTGCGACCCCGGGCCTGCAGTAAATGTCCACGTGATGACCACGACGACGATGATGACGATGATGATTGATGACGATGATGATGACGATGATGATTATGATGATGACGATGATGATGATGATGACGACGATGACGATGATGATGACGACGATGACGATGATGATGATGACGACGATGATGATGATGACGACGATGATGATGATGACGATGATGATGATGACGACATGATGACGATGATGATGATGATGACGATGATGATGATGATGACGACGATGACGATGATGACGATGATGATGATGACGACGATGATGATGATGACGACGATGATGATGATGACGACGATGATGATGATGACGATGATGATGATGACGACAATGATGACGATGATGATGATGATGACGATGATGATGATGACGACGATGATGATGATGACGACGATGATGATGATGACGATGATGATGATGATGACGATGATGATGATGACGACAATGATGACGATGATGATGATGATGACGATGATGATGATGATGACGATGATGATGATGATGACGACGATGATGACGATGATGATGATGACGATGATGATGATGATGGACATCAGCACTTCCTCGTGCCTCTCATTTGCTTCTGACAAAAGTGCCGCATGCCTCGGGCTCACACCTTGTCAACAAGCCCCAGAATAGTTTTAGTTCTCGTCGCGATTTGGTTCTTTGCATTGCCCTCGTGTTTGCGTGTCCTCTGTTATTGGAACGTTGTGACCCCGTCGCCTCGGCCGGACATGAGACACACAGACACGCAGAGAGACGCAGAGAGAAGCAGAGACGCACAGAGACACACAGAGACACAGTGAGACACAGTGAGACACAGTGAGACACACAGAGACGCGCAGAGACGCGCAGAGACGCGCAGAGACGCGCAGAGACATGCAAAGACATGCAGAGACATGCAGAGACATGCAGAGACGCGCAGAGACACGCAGAGACACGCAGAGACACACAGAGGCACAGAGATACACAGAGAACACACACAGAGACACACACACAGAGACAGACACAGAGACACACACAGAGACACACACAGAGACAGACACAAAGACGCAAGTTGGGGCAAGTGCTGTTAGCGAGCGGCAACCATGTGCTTGACCCCCCACACCTCACGTGACCCCGCACCCCACGTGACCCCGCCCACGTGACCCCCACACCCCACGTGACCCCCACGCCCCACGTGACCCCCACACCCCATGTGACCCCCTCACCCCACGTGACCCCCACACCCCACGTGACCCAACACCCCACGTGACCCCCACGCCCCATGTGACCCCCTCACCCCACGTGACCCCCACACCCCACGTGACCCACACCTCACGTGACCCCCACACCCACGTGACCCCGCACCCCACGTGACCCCACACCTCACGTGACCCCCACACCCCACGTAACCCCACACCTCACGTGACCCCCACGCCCCACGTGACCCCCGCACCCCACGTGACCCCCGCACCCCACGTGACCCCCTCCCCACGTGACCCCCACGTGACCCCCACACCCCACGTGACCCCCACGCCCCACGTGACCCCCACGCCCCACGTGACCCCCACACCCCACGTGACCCCCACGCCCCACGTGACCCCCACGCCCCACGTGACCCCCTCGCCCCACGTGACCCCCACGCCCCACGTGACCCCCACACCCCACGTGACCCCCACACCTCACGTGACCCCCTCACCCCACGTGACCCCCTCGCCCCACGTGAGCCCCACACCCCACGTGACCCCCACACCTCACGTGACCCCCTCACCCCACGTGACCCCCTCGCCCCACGTGACCCCTCGCCCCACGTGACCCCCTCGCCCCACGTGACCCCCACGCCCCACGTGAGCCCACACACGTGACCCCGCACCCCACGTGACCCCCGCACCCCACGTGACCCCCTCACCCCACGTGACACCCTCACCCCACGTGACCCCCACACCCCACGTGACCCCCACGCCCCACGTGACCCCACACCCCACGTGACCCCTCACCCCACGTGACCCCCTCACCTCACGTGAGCCCCACACCCCACGTGACCCCCACACCCCACGTGACCCCCACACCCCACGTGACCCCCACACCTCACGTGACCCCTCACCCCACGTGACCCCCACACCTCACGTGACCCCCACGCCTCACGTGACCCCCACACCCCACGTGACCCCCTCACCCCACGTGACCCCCACACCCCACGTGACCCCACACCTCACGTGACCCCCTCACCCCACGTGACCCCCACACCTCACGTGACCCCCTCACCCAACGTGACCCCCACAACGTGACCCCCTCGCCCCACGTGACCCCCACACGTGACCCCACCCCACCCACGTGACCCCCACGCCCCACGTGACCCCCTCGCCCCACGTGACCCCTGCACCTCATGTGACCCCCGCACCTCACGTGACCCCCGCACCCCACGTGACCCCCGCACCCCACGTGACCCCCGCACCCCACGTGACCCCCTCACCCCACGTGACCCCCGCACCCCACGTGACCCCCGCACCCCACGTGACCCCCGCACCTCACGTGACCCCCGCACCCACGTGACCCCCGCACCCCACGTGACCCCCTCACCCCACGTGACCCGGGCTGCCTGGGGGTGCCGCTGTAGGGGTCGCGACTTCAGCGTCGACTGCCTCGCAGCGCTCGCTACTTCCTACTCTCGCTCTGATGCAACCGGTGTTTGTATGTGTGTACACGTGTGTATACGTGTGTACGTGTGTACGTGTGTACACGTGTGTGTGTACGCGTGTACACGTGTGTGTATGCGTGTACACGTGTGTGTACGTGTGTACACGTGTGTGTGTGTACGCGTGTACACGTGCGTGTACACGTGTGTACGTGTGTACGTGCGTGTACACGTGTGTGTACGTGTGTACGTGTGTGTACACGTGTGTGTACGCGTGTACACGTGTGTGTACGCGTGTGTGTACGCGTGTACACGTGTGTGTACGCGTGTACACGTGTGTGTACGCGTGTACACGTGTGTGTACGCGTGTACACGTGTGTGTACGTGTACACGTGTGTGTACGCGTGTACACGTGTGTGTACGCGTGTACACGTGTGTGTACGCGTGTACACGTGTGTGTACGCGTGTACACGTGTGTGTACGCGTGTACACGTGTGTGTACGCGTGTACACGTGTGTGTACACGCGTGTACACGTGTGTACGCGTGTACACGTGCGTGTACACGCGTGTACACGTGCGTGTACACGCGTGTACACGTGCGTGTACACGCGTGTACACGTGCGTGTACACGCGTGTACACGTGCGTGTACACGCGTGTACACGTGCGTGTACACGCGTGTACACGTGCGTGTACACGTGTACACGCGTGTACACGTGCGTGTACACGCGTGTACACGTGCGTGTACACGCGTGTACACGTGCGTGTACGCGTGTACACGTGCGTGTACACGCGTGTACACGTGCGTGTACACGCGTGTACACGTGCGTGTACGCGTGTACACGTGCGTGTACGCGTGTACACGTGCGTGTACGCGTGTACACGTGCGTGTACGCGTGTACGCGTGTACGCGTGTACGCGTGCGTGTACGCGTGCGTGTACGCGTGCGTGTACGCGTGTGCGCGTGTGCGCGTGTGGGTGTGCGCGTGTGCGCGTGTGTGCGGTGTGCGCGTGTGCGCGTGTGTACGTGTGTGTAGTGTGTGTGTACGTGTGTGCACGTGTGTGTAGTGTGTGCACGTGTACACGTGTGTGTACGCGTGCGCGCGTGTGTGTGCGTGTACGCGTGCGCACGTGTGTGTGCGTGTACGCGTGCGCACGTGTGTGTGCGTGTACGCGTGTGTGTACACGTGTGTGTGGGGAGCGGTGGTGCAGCGGTTAGCGCTGCGCTACGAACCCGGCCACCCGAATTCGATTCCCGCTCACGGCCAAAACGTTGGGTGACGATTATCTGAACCGGTCCTGGGCCTCCCCTAGGTCGACTCGGCCTCAAATGAGTACCTGGTTGCGGTGTGTAAATATCGCCACTGGGGAGACAAAGGCGGCCTGGCGTGGTGCTAGTCACCCACCCCTCGTGTGCCGTGCCGGCCTTCATAGGTGCTCGCAAACAGCACTTGCCCCACCAGCGTGTGAAGGCTACACGGGGGATCTTTGTCTTTGTGTGCGTCACAGACGAAAGGCATCCCGGACCTCTCTCGCCATGGCCTTCCTGCAGGCGCTGTTCAAGTACATCGATGAAAACCAAGAACTCTACGTGAAGGTGAGTTAGTGAGAGTGAGTGAGTGTGTGAGTAGTGAGTGTGGAGTGTGTGAGTGAGTGTGGGTGAGTGTGCGAGTGAGTGTGCGAGTGAGTGAGTGTGTGAGTGTGTGCGAGTGAGTGAGTGGGTGGGTGAGTGTGTGGGTGAGTGAGTGGGTGGGTGAGTGAGTGTGTGTGTGAGTGAGTGAGTGAGTGTGTGAGTGAGTGTGTGGGTGAGTGGTGTTGAGTGAGTGAGTGTGGTGAGTGAGTGTGTGAGTGTGTGAGTGGGTGTGGGTGTGTGAGTGTGTGTGTGAGTGAGTGAGTGTGAGTTTGTGAGTGTGTGAGTGAGTGTGTGAGTGAGTGAGTGTGTGAGTGTGTGAGTGAGTGTGCGGGTGAGTGTGCGAGTGAGTGAGTGTGTGAGTGTGTGCGAGTGAGTGTGCGGGTGATGTGCGAGTGAGTGTGCAAGTGAGTGAGTGTGTGAGTGTGTGCGGGTGAGTGTGCGAGTGAGTGTGCGAGTGAGTGAGTGTGTCAGTGAGTAGGTGAGTGTGTGGGTGAGTGAGTGAGTGTGTGAGTGAGTGTGTCAGTGAGTAGGTGAGTGTGTGGGTGAGTGAGTGAGTGTGTGAGTGAGTGTGTCAGTGAGTAGGTGAGTGTGTGGGTGAGTGAGTGAGTGTGTGAGTGAGGACTTCCCCCCCCTCCCATGTCTCACCCCCGTGTCTCACCCCCCCCCCCCGTAGCGTCTGTCCGAGTGGGTGGCTGTCCCCAGCGTGTCCGCGTGGAGCGAGAGTCGCCCCGAAGTTGTCCGCATGGTGCAGCTGGCGGCCCACGAGGTCACAAGGCTCGGAGGCAGCGTGGAGCTCGTGGACATCGGCACGCAGACGGTGCGGGAGACACGGGGAGACACGGGAGACACGGGGAGACACGGGAGACACGGGGAGACACGGGGAGACACGGGGAGACACGGGACACGGGGAGACACGGGAGACACGGGGAGACACGGGGAGACACTGGGGAGACACGGGAGACAGGGGGAGACACGGGGGGAGAAACGGGGAGAGACACACGGGGAGAGACACACGGGGAGACACGGGGAGACACGGGGAGACACGGGGAGACACACGGGGAAGACACACGGGGAGACACGGGGAGAAACGGGAGACACGGGGAGAGACACACGGGGAGACACGGGAGACACGGAGACACGGAGAGACACGGGAGACACAGGGAGGGACAGGGAGACACGGGAGACACGGGAGACACGGGGAGACACGGGAGACACGGGGACACGGGGAGACGCGGGGAGACGCGGGGAGACACGGGGAGACGCGGGAGACACGGGGAGACACGGGGAGACACGGGGAGACACGGGGAACATGGGAGACACACACGGGGAGACACGGGGAGACACGCACGGGGAGACACGGGGAGACACGGGAGACACGCACGGGGAGACACGGGAGACACGGGGAGACACGGGGAGACACACACGGGGAGACACGGGGAGACACACACGGGAGACACGGGGAGACACACATGGGGAGACACGGGGAGACACGGGAGACACGGGAGACGCGGGGAGACACGCACGGGGAGACACGGAGAGACACACGGGGAGAGACACACAGACATACTGACCCTGACACACGCACACAGACACACGTACACCCTGACACACGTACACACGCACCACGTACACACTGACACACGTACACACACGTGACGTACACACTGACACACGTGACGTACACACTGACACACGTACACACACACACTGACGTACACACTGACACACGTACACACGTACACACTGACGTACACATTGACACACGTACACACTCACACACGTGACGTACACACTGACACACGTACACACGTACACACGTACACACTGACGTACACATTGACACACGTACACA
>NW_026891003.1:0-10000 GCF_015708825.2 Lethenteron reissneri
CACAGAGACCCAACAGAGACCCACAGAGACCCACAGAGACCCACAGAGACCCACACAGAGACCACAGCCACAGAGACCCACAGAGACCCACAAAGAGACCACACAGAGACCCACAGAGACCCACGAGACCCACAGAGACCCACACAGCGACCCAACAGAGACCCACAGAGACCACACAGAGACCCCACAGAGACCACAGAGACCCACAGAGACCCCACAGAGAACCACAGAGGACCCACAGAGACCCCCACACAGAGACCCAACCAGAGAGCCCACACAGAGACCCACAGGACCCACAGAGACCCACAGAGACCCACAGAGACCCACACAGAGACCCACAGAGACCCACAGAGACCCCACACAGAGACCCACAGAGACCCACACAGAGATATACACAGAGACCCACAGAGACCCACACAGAGACCCACAGAGACCCACAGAGACCCACAGAAACCCATACAGAGATATACACAGAGACCCACAGAGACCCACACAGAGACCCACAGAGACCCACACAGAGACCCACACAGAGACCCACAGAGACCCATAGAGACCCACACAGAGACCCACAGAGACCCACACAGAGACCCACAGAGACCCACACAGAGACCCACAGAGACCCACAGAGACCCACACAGAGACCCCCACAGAGACCCACGGAGACCCACAGAGACCCACACAGAGACCCACAGAGAGACCCACAGAGACCCACACAGAGACCCACAGAGACCCACACAGAGACCCACAGAGACCCACAAGAGACCCACAGAGACCCATAGAGACCCACACAGAGACCCACAGAGACCCACACAGAGACCCACAGAGACCCACAGAGACCCACACAGAGACCCACACAGAGACCCACACAGAGACCCACAGAGACCCACACAGAGACCCATAGAGACCACACAGAGACCACAGAGACCCACACAGAGACCCACAGAGACCCACACAGAGACCCACAGAGACCCACACAGAGACCCACAGAGACCCCACAGAGACCACACAGAGACCCACAGAGACCCACAGAGACCCACAGAGACCCACAGAGACCCACAGAGACCCACACAGAGACCCACAGAGACCCACACAGAGATACACACAGAGACTCACACAGAGATCCACAGAGACCCACACAGAGACCCACAGAGACCCACAGAGACCCACACAGAGACCCACACAGAGACCCACACAGAGACCCACAGAGACCCACACAGAGACCCATAGAGACCCACACAGAGACCCACAGAGACCCACACAGAGACCCACAGAGACCCACACAGAGACCCACAGAGACCCACACAGAGACCCACAGAGACCCACAGAGACCCACACAGAGACCCACAGAGACCCACACAGAGACCCACAGAGACCCACAGAGACCCACAGAGAGACCCACAGAGACCCACACAGAGATACACACAGAGACTCACACAGAGATCCACAGAGATCCACAGAGATCCACAGAGACCCACAGAGACCCATACAGAGACCCACACAGAGATCCACAGAGACCCACAGAGACCCACAGAGACCCACACAGAGATCCCACAGAGACCCCACAGACACCCACAAAGACCCACAGAGACCACACAGAGACCCCACAGAGACCCACAGAGACCCACACAGAGACCCACAGAGAGACTCACACAGAGACCCACACAGAGACACACACAGAGACCACACAGAGACCACACAGAGACCCACACAGAGACCTACACAGAGACCAACAGAGACACATACAGAGACCCACACAGAGACCCACACAGAGACCCAAACAGACCCACAGAAACTCACAGAGACTCACAGAGACCCACACAGAGACCCAGAGAGACCCCACAGAGACACACACAGAGACCCACAGAGACCCACAGAGAGACCCACACAGAGACCCACACAGAGACACACACAGAGACACACAGAGACCCACACAGACACCCACACAGAGACCCACAGAGACCCACACAGAGACCCACACAGAGACCCACACAGAGACCCCCACAGAGACCCACAGAGACCCACACAGAGACCCACACAGAGACCCACAGAGACACACAGAGACACACAGAGACCCACAAAGACCCACAGAGAGACCCACAGAGAGACCCCCACAGAGACCCCCACAGAGACCCCCACAGAGACCCACAGAGAGACCCACACAGAGACCCACAGAGACACACACAGAGACCCACAAAGACCCACAGAGACCCCCAGAGACCCACCAGAGACCCACAGGGACACACAGAGACCCACAAAGACCCACAGAGAGACCCACAGAGAGACCCCCACAGAGACCCCCACAGAGACCCCCACAGAGACCCCCACAGAGACCCACAGAGAGACCCACACAGGGACCCACAGAGACCCACACAGAGACCCACACAGAGACCCACAGAAACACACACAGAGACCCATACAGAGACCCACACAGAGACACACACTGAGACCCACACAGACCCCACAGAGACCCACACAGAGACCCACACAGAGACCCACAGAAACACACACAGAGACCCATACAGAGACCCACACAGAGACACACACTGAGACCCACACAGACCCCACAGAGACACACACAGAGACCCACACAGAGACCCACACAGAGACCCACAGAGCGTACGAACCTGGTAACGTCATAGGCGTTGGCCGGAATTTATAGCCGAGGGGCATCCCCAGTGGCAGCTGTCTCTGTGCGTCAGTCTGCTGTCAGTAGGATGGTTAGCGATGGTTCAGTTTTAGTTTAATTTATTTGGCGTAGCCCTGTGAGCCATTCGGCTCTTGAATCGGGTGCAAACGCAACAAACAAAAAACATGAACAAAAAAACATCTCGTAATAGGTTTTTACCCTTTCAACTGGTACAAAAACTGACACCTTTATACAAGGCGTCATGTTTGCAATAACCACAACACAAGCAGTCAAAATGCAAACATAAAGAAACAACTCTGATAATGTATGTGCACTGTCCTTGAATTTGATTGGTCTACACCCGAGACAGCTTTTCTTAGAGCCCAGTCTCACATGGTCCTTGAAGTTGATTGGTCCACACCCAGAGAGACAGCTTTCCTTAGAGCCTAGTCTCACATGGTCCTTGAAGTTGATTGGTCCACACCCGAGACAGCTTTCCTTAGAGCCTAGTCTCACATGGTCCTTGAAGTTGATTGGTCCACACCCGAGACAGCTTTCCTTAGAGCCTAGTCTCACATGGTCCTTGAAGTTGATTGGTCCACACCCGAGACAGCTTTTCTTAGAGCCCAGTCTCCATTGGTGTTGGACCAGATGACGCCAAAAGGCGTACAACTCAAAGACAGCGCACTATCAGAGTATTGAGAGCTCGGGGTAAGCATTTACACTCTGAGGCATCCTTACCAGTGGCAAAATATAGTGCTCAAACAGAAAAATCCAGGAAAAAACTGAAAAATCTTCCAGCAAAAAGCACCGTACACCAACGCTGTCAAACAACAACAACAACCACAAGACAACTTAGATTAAAGCCATCATTCTAACTCTGTACCACAACAAACAAACGTGGCCAAACCAAGAAACGTTCTCGAAATAAAGCCATAAAAGCAATGTGACAGTGATCGCAGGAGCTGTGACCGACTTTCCACAACAATCGACATAAACAACATTGCACCACCAGAACCCTGTAGCCATAGCTGGCTGCACGAGTCACTCCACATTTATTGTGAAAATTCCGTCACAGTTCCTATGATCACTGTTGTTTCATTGCTTTCATGGCTTTATTTTGGTGATTTCGAAAAGTGTATTGGTTTAGCCATGTTTGTGTTGTTGTAGTACAGAGTTAGACTGATGGCCTTAATCTAAGTTGTCTTGTGGTTGTTGTTGTTTGTGTTGTTGTAGTACAGAGTTAGACTGATGGCCTTAATCTATGTTGTCTGTGGTTGTTGTTGTTTGACTTGCATCCCACTGGGATTTTTCCACACAGCGTTGGTGTACGGTGCTTTTTTTCTGCAATATTTTGCTGTCTTTTCTTGGATTTCTGTTTGCACTCAGTCACATAGTCACTTTAAGATGTTTTCTGTTCATGTTTTTGTTTGTTGCGGTTGCACCCGATTCAAGAGCCGAATGGCTCACATGGCTACACCTAATACAGGAACTTGAACTTGAACAGCAGGAGCATCGGTAGGAGTATCAACATTTTTGCAATGCACCTTTTAAAAGATCAGCACACACTAAGTCAAAACACAAGATCATACTTTGCAGCGGTGATCGGGTTAGTCTGTGGGTCTGTGTGTGTGGTGAGTCTGTGGGTCTCTGTGTGGTGAGTCTGTGGGTCTCTGTGTGTGGTGAGTCTGTGGGTCTCTGTGTGGTGAGTCTATGGGTCTCTGTGTGGTGGTGAGTCTATGGGTCTCTGTGTGGTGGTGAGTCTGTGGGTCTCTGTGTGGTGGTGAGTCTGTGGGTCTCTGTGTGTGGTGAGTCTGTGGGTCTCTGTGTGGTGGTGAGTCTATGGGTCTGTGTGTGTGGTGAATCTGTGGGTCTGTGTGTGTGGTGAGTCTGTGGGTCTTTGTGTGGTGAGCCTGTGGGTTTTTGTGTGGTGAATCTGTGGGTCTCTGTGTGTGATGAGTCTATGGGTCTCTGCCGCTGTGTGAGACGATAGCTTAGGGGCACACCCAGTGGCAGCTGTCTCTGTGTGTGAGTCCATCAGTAGTAGGGGTAGCGATGGTTGCTGCTGCTGCTGTTGTTGTTGTGGTCATTCGAGGTCTCAAGTTGCTGCTGTTTCCCTCCCGTGCGTGAGCAGCGGCGCACTGGTGCTACACCAACTCGTCGTGCGGTGAGTTCCAACCCGGGGGTTGGTGGCCCACTCGGAGATCGCACACGGAGAGAACCAAAGGGTCATCGCTACACGGAGACCCATTGACTCATCATACACAGAGACCCATAGAGTCATCGCTAAACGGAGACCCATAGAGTCATCGCCACACAGAGACTCACAGACTCATCGCCACACAGAGACCTATAGACTCACCACATAGAGACCCATAGACTCATCACCACACGGAGACCCATAGAGTCATCACATAGAGAGACCCATAGATTCACCACCACACAGAGACCCATAGACTCATCGCTACACAGAGACCCATAGACTCATCACACAGAGACCCATAGACTCATCACACACAGAGACCCATAGACTCATCACCACACAGAGACCCATAGACTCATCACCACACAGAGACCCATAGACTCATCGTTACACAGAGACCCATAGACTCATCGTTACACAGAGACCCATAGAGTCATCGCTACACAGAGACCCATAGACTCACCACCACACAGAGACCCATAGACTCATAGACTCACCACCACACAGAGACCCATAGACTCATGACACAGAGACTCATCACACATAAAGACCCACAAACTCATCATACACGGAGACCCATAGACTCATCACATAGAGACCCATAGACTCATCGCCACACAGAGACCCATAGAGTCATCGCTACACAGAGACCCATAGAGTCATCGCTACACAGAGACCCATAGAGTCATCGCCACATAGAGACAGATAGACTCATCACCACACAGAGACAGATAGACTCACCACACAGAGACCCATAGACTCACCACCACACAGATACCCATAGAATCATCACATAGATACCCATAGACTCATCGTTACACAGAGACCCATAGACTCACCACCACACAAAGACTCATAGACTCATCACCACACAGAGACCCATAGACTCATGACACAGAGACTCATCACACATAGAGACCCACAGACTCATCACACACAGAGACCCATAGACTCATCACCACACAGAGACCCATAGACTCATCACACACAGAGACCCATAGATTCATCACACACAGAGACCCATACACTCACCACATAGAGACCCATAGAGTCATCACCACATAGAGACCCATAGACTCATCACACACAGAGACCCATAGACTCATCGCTACACAGAGACCCATAGAGTCATCACACAGAGACCCATAGAGTCATCATCACACAGAGACCCATAGAGTCATCGCTACACAGAGACCCATAGACTCATCGCCACATAGAGACAGATAGACTCATCACCACACAGAGACCCATAGACTCATCACCACACAGAGACCCATAGACTCATCGCTACACAGAGACCCATAGACTCATCGCTACACAGAGACCCATAGAGTCATCACCACACAGAGACCCATAGACTCATCACCACACAGAGACCCATAGAGTCATCGCTAAACGGAGACCCATAGAGTCATCACATAGAGACCCAGTGACTCATCGCTACACAGAGACCCATAGACTCATCGCCACACAGAGACCCATAGACTCATCGCTACACAGAGACCCATAGACTCATCGCCACACAGAGACCCATAGACTCATCACACACAGAGACCCATAGACTCATCACACACAGAGACCCATAGACTCATCACCACACAGAGACCCATAGAGTCATCGCTAAACGGAGACCCATAGAGTCATCACATAGAGACCCATAGACTCATCGCTACACGGAGACCCATAGACTCATCACCACACAGAGACCCATAGACTCATCGCCACACAGAGACCCATAGACTCATCGCTACACAGAGACCCATAGACTCACCACCACACAGAGACCCATACACTCACCACACAGAGACCCATAGACTCATCACACAGAGACCCATAGACTCATCACACAGAGACCCATAGACTCACCACCACACAGAGACCCACAGACTCATCGCCACACGGAGACCCATAGACTCATCACACACAGAGACCCATAGACTCATCACTACACAGAGACCCATAGACTCATCACACATAGAGACCCATAGACTCATCACCACTCAGAGACCCATAGACTCATCATACACGGAGACCCATAGACTCATCACATAGAGACCCATAGACTCATCGCCACACAGAAACCCATAGAGTCATCGCTACACAGAGACCCATAGACTCACCACCACACAGAGACCCATACACTCACCACACAGAGACCCGTAGACTCACCACCACACAGAGACCCACAGACTCACCACCACACAGAGACCCATAGACTCACCACCACACAGAGACCCACAGACTCATCGCCACACGGAGACCCATAGACTCATCACACATAGAGACCCATAGACTCATCACTACACAGAGACCCATAGACTCATCACACATAGAGACCCATAGACTCATCACCACTCAGAGACCCATAGACTCATCATACACGGAGACCCATAGACTCATCACCACACAGAGACCCATAGACTCATCACACACAGAGACCCACAGACTCATCACACACAGAGACCCATAGACTCATCACCACACAGAGACCCATAGACTCATCGCTACACAGAGACCCATAGACTCATCACCACACGGAGACCCATAGAGTCATCGCTACACAGAGACCCATAGAGTAATCGCCACATAGAGACAGATAGACTCATCACCACACAGAGACCCATAGAGTCATCATCACACAGAGACCCATAGAGTCATCATCACCACACAGAGACCCATAAAGTCATCGCTACATAGAGACAGACAGACGCATCACCACACAGAGACCCATAAAGTCATCGCTACACAGAGACCCATAGACTCATCACCACACACAGACCCACAGACTCACCACACAGAGACCCACAGATCCACCACACAGAGTCCCACAGACTCACCACACACACAGACCCACAGATGCACCACAGAGACCCACAGACTCACCACACAGAGACCCACAGACTCACCACCACACAGAGACCCACAGACTCACCACACACAGTGACCCACAGATTCACCACACAGAGACCCATAGACTCACCACCACACAGAGACCTATAGACTCACCACATAGGTACCCATAGACTCATCACACACAGAGACCCATAGACTCACCACCACACAGAGACCCATAGACTCATCACCACACAGAGACCCATAGACTCATGACACAGAGACTCATCACACATAGAGACCCACAAACTCATCATACACGGAGACCCATAGACTCATCACATAGAGACCCATAGAGTCATCGCCACATAGAGACACATAGACTCATCGCCACACAGAGACCCATAGAGTCATCGCTACACAGAGACCCATAGAGTCATCGCCACATAGAGACAGATAGACTCATCACCACACAGAGACCCATAGACTCATCACTACACAGAGACCCATAGACTCATCACCACACAGAGACCCATAGAGTCATCATCACCACACAAAGACCCATAAAGTCATCGCTACATAGATGTAGAGTAGTAACTCGGCGGGAGACGTCTTCACGGGTAGCACACTCTTTATTTTCACCAACTTGTAGTTACACGGATGACTAACACCCACTTCGTTGCACGGGTGACTCACACCCACTCAGCTACACGGGTGACTAACACCCACTTCGTCGCACGGGTGACTGACACCCACTTAGCTACTCGGGTGACTCACACCCACTCAGCTACACGGGTGACTAACACCCACTTCGTCGCACGGGTGACTGACACCCACTTAGCTACTCGGGTGACTCACACCCACTCAGCTACACGGGTGACTAACACCCACTTCGTCGCACGGGTGACTGACACCCACTTAGCTACTCGGGTGACTCACACCCACTCAGCTACACGGGTGACTAACACCCACTCAGCTACACGGGTGACAAACACCCACTCAGCTATACTGACACGGGCTCTTACGCCCCGTAGCCTTCCGGGACACACCCAGCCGGGGGTGCCCGTCTCGGCTCTGGGTACCACCGTCCCGACCCACACGGGCGTCGGACTACGGGTCCCCCAGTCTCGGCTCCGAGCCACACAGGGCCCCGGTCCTCACAAGGACGGCGGGACTAGGGGTCTCGGGCCACTACCTCCTCCACCCCGTCTTCGGTCTTCAACTGGTTAACACTCCACGAGTGCTCTCGCGCGTCCCCCTTTATACCCCTCCTGCGGACGTCGCTGAGAGCACCCACTTATCTGACCAATCACTGCGCACTCGCTACGATCCTCTTTTCCCCAGCTTGTGTGAGCGCGCCTCACCACCGGCGCGCGCGTCCATACCACGCCCACATCGCGTGCCCAACCCCGCGCCCCGTGATCCATTACTGTCGGCGCACGTCAATACCACCACTACATAGAGACAGACAGACGCATCACCACACAGAGACCCATAAAGTCATCGCCACACAGAAACCCATAGACTCATCGCCACACGGAGACCCACAGACTCATCGCCACACAGAGACCCATAGACTCATCGCCACACAGAGACCCATAGACTCACCACCACACAGAGACCCATAAAGTCATCGCTACACAGAGACCCATAGACTCATCACCACACACAGACCCACAGACTCACCACACAGAGACCCACAGACCCACCACACAGAGACCCACAGACTCACCACACACACAGACCCACAGATGCACCACAGAGACCCACAGACTCACCACACAGAGACCCACAGACTCACCACCACACAGAGACCCACAGACTCACCACACACAGAGACCCACAGATTCACCACGCAGAGACCTACAGACTCACCATCACACAGAGACCCACAGACTCACCACACTGAGACCCACAGACTCACCACCACAGAGAGACCCACAGACTCACCACACACACAGACCCACAGACTCACCACACACACAGACCCACAGACTCACCACACACAGAGACCCACAGACTCACCACACACACAGACCCACAGACTCACCACACACACAGACTCACCACACACACAGACCCACGGATTCACCACACAGATACCCACAGAATCACCACCACACAGAAGCCCATCTGATGCTGCAACTACTACGCCCCCTGCTGTTCTTATACTGCTACTACTACTCACCCAGCGAATGCTCCTGCTACTACTACTGCTGCTTCTACTGCTGCTATTACTCATCCTGCTGCTGCTACTGCTGATGCTGCTGCTGCTGATGCTGCTGCTGCTCCTGCTACTACTGGTGCTACTACTGCTGCTGCTACTGGTGATGCTGCTG